>NC_141026.1:2827500-2940000 GCF_052040795.2 Danio rerio
CATTTTCCTTCAGCTTAGCGCCTGATTATCAGGGGTCGCCACAGCGGAATGAACCACCAACTATTCCAGCATATGTTTTACACAGCGAATGCCCTTCCAGCCACAACCCAGTACTGGGAAACACCCATACACTCTCATTCAAACACACACTGAATGAATGATTACAAAAATATAATTCCCGTGTCTCTAGTAATGACGTGTTGTAATGCTAAAAAGTACAGTTACTATCCTTGGTGCGAACTAACCTTTAGTCTTAAGCCCCTTTCACACATACAGACCTTTCTGGAAAATTACCGGCAATTTTCCGGAAAGGTGTGTATGTGTGAACAGGCCCTTTTTGAAAATACCGGTAAATTTACAATATACACACTTTTCTATCCAAGACTAAAAAGGGCATGTGCACTGCACAGGCTGAGCCCTATGTGTGCACGTGTCTGTACGGATTACATAAAAAGAGATTATTTGTTTTCGACTTGAGTTGGTTAATGCAGAAGTAGACATGTCAAGCTTTATATTGATATCATAAATCATCATCTTTGTTGACTATTTGCTGAGTTTCCTTTCATTTTCGTGACGTGTTTTTCTGACCACAGTCTGCACGCGTCTTCAGATGCTTGTAATAACAGTGCCCCGTGGGCGTGGTCGCATTAAAACGAATGAAATCAGACTGAGAAACTAGACATAGCGTTGGTTTCATACTGATTACTTTATCATGCAGTGTTTGTTTTCAACATGCATAGCATTTAAAAGTAGACCTTTCAAGCTTTCTAGAGATACATGTCCCATCTGTGTGCGTTTTGTTTTCGCGGAGTTTCAGCGCATTTTACTGACGCGCTTCTTAAAGCAGTTCACGGAGAGAGAAAAGACAGAATGCCTACACTGTTCGTTCTCCTGATTTTGCAAAAGCACACACGTTTGTTGTTGTTGTGAGTGTACACAACAAATTCAATTCAATTCAGCTTTATTTGTATAGCTCTTGTAGATTGTGTCAAAGCAGCTTCACATAAATGGTCATAGTAACTGGAACAGTGTGGTTCAGTAACTGGAACAGTGTGGTTCAGGTTTTAGTGTTTAAGTTCAGTACAGTTCAGTTTAGCTCAGTTCAGTGTGATTTATTCATTACTGAGAGTTCAAACACTGAAGAGCCAATTCATCGATGCCTAGCTCTACCAATCCTGAACCATGCGAGGCAGTGGCAACAGCGAAGAGGGAAAAAAAACTTCACCTGATAGGAGTGAAGAAAAAAACCTTGAGAGAACCAGACTTAGTTCGGCACGACCATTTTAATTTCTCCGCTGGGCAAAAGTCTTGTGCAGAGCTTCAGTCACCGCGGTGGAGGCTGGAAGCTGGCCTCAGCGAAGACTCGTCTGTCCCTGGAGCGTCGCTGGAATCAGACACATACTCTCCACTCCCCAAGACCATCAGCACAGCAGCTCAGGATATGGCCTGGTCCCGGATATAGAAACCTTGGGATCATCCCGTCGCTGGTCTTGGATCCAGTCAGTGACTCTGCATAATCCGAGGACCTCGGGATGAGTATCCACAGGTGGAAATAGAGAATAAAGAGAATAATTAGTGTAGCTGCTCTTCATAGTGTATATAAGCAAGATGTAGAAGCCTGTGTGGAACCCGCTAGGTGATGCATTGAGTGTATGCTTTACTAAACAGATAGGTCTTTAATCTAGTGTTGAACTGAGAGAGTGTGTCTGAGCCTCGGACATTACCAGAAAGGCTATTCCAGAGTGTAGGAGCCATAAAAGAGAAGGCTCGACCTCCTTTACTCGATTTTGCTATTCTAGGTTCTACCAGAAGCCCTGAGTTTTGAGATCTTAAAGAGCGAGTTGGATTGTAGCGAGACAGAAGGTTGGTTAGATAAACAGGAGCTAGATTATTTAGAGCTTTATAGGTGAGAAGTAATATTTTAAATTCAATACGAAACTTAACAGGCAGCCAGTGTAAGGAGGATAAAAAAGTAGACACATAACAGATTCGATTGATGTATTGATCTTATCTGTACGGTCAAAACTGAAAGTGTAATTTTAGTTCAAGAGTTCACACTTAGCCAATGATCTATCAAAGCTTGTTTGGCATGCTGTCCCGGGAGAGAGCCCCGAGCTCTAGGGATCCTCGAGCCCGGGGCTCCCCCCGTTCACAGAGCTGGAGGGGAGCCTGAGCTCGGTGGATCTCAGAACTCCCCGACTGCGATAGCTAAGGGAACATCTGAGGAGGGGCTAAAGCGTGCATAGTTCTTAAGCGTGATGTATGTCTTTAGATGGTGGGAGGAAACCGGAGAGCCCGGGGAAAACCCACGCGAACACGGGGAGAACATACGAACTCCTTACAGAAACTCCCACCGGCTAGGCGAACTAGGCCAGTGGTGTTCTTGCTGTGAGGCTCTCAGTGCTAACCACTGGGCCACCGTGCCGCCCAATCAAATGTCAAGGAGGAGAATAGGGGAGGAAGGGGGGTTTCTTCCAAACGAAGATAATGTGGACTGAAAACTGTGGTTCTTTATAGTAGCTTAAGGCTCATATGATTGGAAGATAATGATTAGCTAATACGAGACCGGCCGTGATAAATCATAAGCACGTGATCCTCTCGAAATTAGTTTATAAACAAACTTCACTTAATTTCAGCTGTTTGACAACACCACAGGTCAAAAGAGTTAAAATGAGATGAAACGACTCAGTTATTAAGATTCTTTGGGACAACTTAATCGTTTTTTGTTCAATCCACTTAATTTGTAAAAACTAATAAGTCAACTCCATCATGTTATCCTAACACAAATCAATTGTGTGGAACCCAGCAGTTTTTATCGTTTATATACTGATGAGGTTTGCTATTTTTAAACATATGAAGTTGTTTGGGAGTAGAAAATAGAAAATCTCATTAGCTCAGTCAATGGGATTTGGTGTGTATGTGCATGTGTGTGCACCGGTGTGTAGGTAATGAGACGGTCTCTCACTCCACCGGCTCCACTGTTCAACACTAACTGTGTGTGCCTGAGGACAGACCATGAGCCTGAGCATGCAGCCCACCTAACTAGCTCAGCCCGAAGACATGGCTGTGTGTTTGTGTGAGTCAGTGCCACAGGTTTGAGAGATTCATGCCAACTAGAGTTGAAGAATCTCTCTGTGCCCCCAGCAGAATCGATCGACAGCAGAAACAGGAGGCAGAAGCTGGAGAACATTTAAATGAGACGCAACTCAAAATATTTGGATCTATTCTTAGAGTTTTGGCTTCAAGTTGTGATTTGGACGAGACATTTGTTTTTAAATGATACAGATGCACACATATCATTTTCATTATTTATTTGAAAGTTTGCACTTGAATACAAAGGGTTTTTGTAGAAAGGAGTTTTAAGGAATTAGCCACCATTTTAGTCCCAGAGAACTACATTTCATCGTTGACTTGTGCTCGTGATTTGTATGGGATGATTTCCCTTATTCACCATACACTTCACAGTGAATATCTTGATATCAGAATGACATTAAAAACATGTCAGACCAGCATCAAATTGACATTCAATTCAACACAGTTCATCTTTATTTCTGCAGCTCTTTTTGCTATGTAGATTGTGTCAAAGCAGACTAGCATCCCTGTATATTTTTGTTTCATGGAATTCAAAAACTTTAAAGCTCAAAATCTCAAAACTACTCAGAATGCAGATTGAGTTTTTTAATTCTAATACGGCAAATTAATTAAATATCTAACAGTTAACAGCTCTATAGAATGATTTTGATTTTGGGATCCAGCAATATTTGCTAACATTCACTATAGTAGGACTATCGAATATTTAATTAACATATTTATAATATATAATATATCTTCTTTTTATCAACATGTCTTCTATTTATCGACATGACTTCTAACTATTTATCGTCTTGTGAAAATGGCGGGAAAACATCTGCAAATCAACTCCACACAGGTTTTCCCGCCCTTTTTACAAGACAGTGATGACTGTTAATTTTTTTACCAACATGTAAAGATTTATCGACATTTCTTCTATTTACTGTCTTGTGAAAAAGACGAGAAATCATCCGCAAAACAACTCCACACAAGTTTCCCGCCCTTTTTACAAGACAGGGATGTCCATTTATTATTTACTGCACCAACATGTTTTCTATTTATCGACTTTATTTACCAACAAGTCTTCTATTTATCAACATGTCTTCTAGCTTTTTACTGTGTTGTGAAAAAGGCGGGAAAACATCAGCAAAACAAATCAGGTTTTCCCACCCTTCTCACAAGACGCTGATGACCGTTTATTATTTACCAACATGTCTTCTAACTATTTACTATCTTGTGAAACGGGCGAAAAACATCTGCAAAACATCCGCAAAACAATTCCACATTGGTTTTCCTGCCCTTTTCACAAGATAGTGATGACCGTTTATTATTTACTGTCATGTCTTCTAACTATTTACTATCTTGAGAAAAGAGCGGGAAAACATCTACAAAACAATTCGACATAGGTTTTGGACATCACACAGTCATGACCGTTTTTTATTTACCAATATGCCTTCTATTTACCGTCATGTCTTCTAACTATTTACTGTCTTTTGAAAAGAGCGGGAAATCATCCGTGAAATTTTTTTCGCGTTTTCGCGCCCTTTTTACAATACAGTGATGACTGTTTATTATTTACCAATATGTCTTCTATTTATCAAAATGTCTTCTAACTAATTACCGTCATGTGAAAAGAGCGGGAAAACATCCGCAAACAAATCCGTATAGGTTTTCCCGCCCTTTTCACAAGACGGTGATGACTGTTTATTATTTACCAACATGTCTTCTATTTACTGTCATGTATTCTAACTATTAATTATCTTGTGAAAAGAGCAGGAAAACGTCCGCAAAACAACTCCACAAAGGTTTTCTTAACCTTTTTCACAAGACGGTGATGAGTGCTTATTATTTACCAACATGTCTTCTAACCAGGGCCGGCGCTTCCATAGAGGCGACCTAGGCGGCCGCCAAGGGCGACAGAATAGAGAGGGCGGCGTCCCTGAAACTACCCTCGCCACCTGCGCTCTCATCAGTGTCTAGGGTGGCAAATTAGAGAGAGCGGCGTCCCCGAAACTATCCTCGTCACCTGCGCCTCAGTTATATCCGCGTCTAGGGTGGCAGAATATAGAGAGCGGCGTCCCCTAAACTACCCTCGTCACCCGCGCCTCAGTTATATCCGCGTCTAGGGTGGCAGAATATAGAGAGCGGCGTCCCCGAAACTACCCTCACCACCCGCGCCTCAGTTATATCCGCGTCTAGCGCGGCAGAATAGAGAGGGTGGCGTCCCCTAAACTACCCTCGCCACCCGCGCCTCAGTTATAGCCGCTTGTAGGGCGGCAGAATAGATCATCTGCAAAACAACTCCACATAGGTTTTCCTGCCCTTTTCACAAGATGGTGAAGACCATTTATTGTTTACCAACATGTCTTTTAACTATTTACAGACATGTCTTCTAACTATTTACTATCTTGTGAAAAGGACAGGAAAACATCTGCAAAACAATTCCCCACAGATTTTCCCGCCATTTTCATAAGACAGTGATGACCGTTAATTATTTACTAACATGTCATCTAACTATTTACTGTCTTGTAAAAAGAGCGGGAAAATATCCGCAAAATTAATCCACATACTTTTTCCCGCCCTTTTCACAAGACTGTAATGACCGTTTATTATTTACCAACATGTCTTATATTTACCGTCATGTCTTCTAACTATTAACTGTCTTGTAAAAAGAACGGGAAAACATCCGCAAAACTAATCCACATAGTTTTTCCCGCCCTTTTCACAAGACGGTGATGACCGTTTATTATTTACCAACATGTCTTATATTTATCATCATGTCTTCTAACTATTTACAGACATTTCTTCTAGCTTTTTACAGTCTTGTGAAAAAAGCGGGAAATCTGCAAAACAAATCCACATAGGTTTTCCCGCCCATTTCACAAGATGATGATGACCGTTTATTAATTACCAACATGTCTTCTAACTATTTACAGACATTTCTTCTATTTACTGTCTTGAGAAAAAGGCGGGAAAACATCTGCAAAACAAATGCACATAGGTTTTCCTGCCCTTCTCACAAGATGGTGATGACCCTTTATTATTTGTCGACATGTCTTCTATCTATTTACTGTCTTATCAAAAGGGCGGGAAAACATCCGCAAAAAAACTCCACACAGGTTTATCAGGATTTCTTCAAGAAAAACTTTACCTGACGAGAGTAAAGCAGGTTAGTTGATGTAAAGTTGATAAACTTTGCGAGTTTAATCAATCATTTGAAGAATGTCAGATTTCAGTCTGGTGGCTAATTTTGGCACAAATTAACGAGCGAAACAGGAGGAATTTCTCCCTACAGCATTTGGTGCACAGTATCAAGCTGTTCACATCTGCAGACACACACACACAAACGCTGAAGTAAAGTCTCGCGTGGCCTCAGGGGGGTTGAGTCGCATTCTGTCCATCTTTACCTCTCTGCGTTCCCGCTCTTCTCTTCGGGGACTCTTCTCCTGTTAGTTTAGCGTTTTTCTGCGAGAGGCGCGTCTGCTTCCCCATATGTGCCCTGTTTGAGAGAGAGCTGAACTACACTCCATGTCACACAAGAAGTTGCTGAATTATTAAGATCTCCAGATTTTCTGTGTACTGCACATCTCTGATCCATCTGTTGGAAAGACGCTCATAGCTGCTGAAGTGTACCGTACCTTTCCTCTGGCTCGCAAGCTGTCGCGGATCAAGTTTGGGAGACGGAAACTGCAGTTGTCGTGATCTAGAAGTTTGACATGCGACTGGGGCTGTTTCTTACACTGTTTCGCCCTGTGGGGTTTTAAAATAAATAGCCTACACACTTCTTACACTGTAAATGATTGCTTTAAATGTCCAGTTGAAGAAAAAATACAGAAATATTCTTGTATTTTATATAAAATCATGTTTTAATTTTTAACAATATGGTCATTTATAGTGAATAATATGGCGTTTTTGAAACATACTGAACTACAATGTTTCGTACTTCATATATAGCCTAATCAGTGCTTAATTTGTGAATTGCAAGGTCCCGGAAAAGATCGGGCTTACAGATCCAGCATATTACCCGAGGATGTATAGGTGTCTCGCACGACAGTGAAAAACGGCGGGGCGTTGGACGGCGGAGGGGAAAGTGAAGAGGGTTGTTGAGTCTCGGAAGAAAGTGAAAGTGAACAGCGGACAGGGGAGGAGAGCAGTTGAGGAGGAGGAAGATCGGTAAAATGAGGTGCCGGATCAGATTTCAGAGGCAGATCCGGATCCGGTGTGTTCCGGAACAAATTAAGCCCTGAGTCTAATAGGAGAAGCACTTTATGAATGCTATAGCAAACTTTAGTAACTAAGTATAGTTTACTTTAGCTTTAAATGGATAACTATTGTGTATTGTAATATAATATAGCTACTGTAGTCAACCCAGGCTCATTCTGAAAACGTACCCCTGTATACTTCTTTGGAGATCACGAAATACGTCCCAGGAGCTACGATTTTTGCTGATTTTGTTTCTGCGAATCCACCATATGCCCCTGTGTTCGATTTTTCTGATGTTCAATTTCTCTTGATCAACCAACCGACCCCCCCCCCCTTCCCTAAACCCAATCAATAGCGCTTTAAAACCCACCAAGTGATCCGCCCACTTCCATAAACCCAACCTACAATGTTTTCAAAAGCAAGCCAGAAAAAGAGAAGCCCTTGCCTGATTTTCACTATGTTTTACCAAATTCTCAGCCTGTTATTTACTTTTTTCACTTCTGTTTTTGTCTTACGTGCTTTCTGGAATCATTCTTCGCCGGACTCAAACCCCGTCATGATCAACTTCACTCTGTTTCAAGTCCGCCGACGTATGTGTTGAGCCAATTGGCCGACCCAGCCACCCTCCTCCTCCTCCTTCTTCCATAAATGAAGTTTCACAAACTAATTTCGAGAGGAGCACGTGATATGATTGACTGCAGCTGGCCACTCATCTACACTCATTAGCTAGCCAATCAGATCGATCCAAACTCACTATAAATAACCTAGCTAAGATCTACTCCCTTATCTTCGTTTTCCGAAGAAACCCCCCATTCACCCCTTCTCCTCCTTTCCTCTTTTGCCGAGGGGAGCTCTCGAGAACACCTGACCTCGTACTCCCCTCCATAAAGCTATGGACCTGGCGGGAGCCCTGGGCTCAACTATCTCCGAGCTCAGGGTTCTCTCCCGGGACAACATGCCAAACCTGCTAACTTGCTAACGAGTTGTCAAACAGTATCTAAGTGCGAACTCTTGAAACCCAATTTACAAAAGCCGTCCAGAAAAAGAAAAGCCCTCATCCGATTTCGACTGCGTTTTCGGATTTCACCGCATTCTCGCCCCGTTACGAACTTATTCGCTTTATTTTTTGGATTCTGTTTTTTGTCTTCTTCCCCGGACTCGAACACGGTCGTCACCTTGGCCAGCTCCTCTTCCTCTGGGCCTCCGCTTTCGCCGACGATGAGCTAACCGGACAAACTGATTGCGGCAGGAAAGCCCTCCACACGGAGGTGAGCCTTCAGCCAAGCCGGCGACCGCAATGAGGAGCGGCGTCACACCGCCCCGTAGCGTTCGCTTGAAAAAACTAAATGCAGCCATACGTACCTCCGGCCACGTAAATCGCGGTCTCCAGAAACGTCCGCGGGGCTACGTTTTCAGAATGAGCTTGGGTTGCAAATATTGGGTAAAATTTGCGTCTATAAATGATATTAACGAAATTAACCCAATGGTTGGTTTTGTCCATATTTGACCCAACATTAGGTTATCTACATTTACTAGCAGTGTAAAGTGTATCAGGAGTGTTAGGCTCTAGATTCTTCAGCTCGGCGTGAGCTCTGAATCATTACCATCACTGCAGAGCGAGTTACAGATATTCGCAGTGAAGCTACAAGCACAAGATGTTTGCAGCAGTGGATCTGGCTGTGTGTGTGTCAGAAAGTGTTCATCTCTTCACACCGTCTCCACAGGGGCAGCAGCGTGCCATTCGCCTTATTTTATGACATGGGAAACTCGATCTGATGGCGAACCGCGAATCAAGATAATCCTCCCTCAAATTGACTGAACGCACGTTCGACTCAATAAGAGCTGTGATATTTTAGGGTGAGCTAAAGAGTTCGGGGCTTTTTTAAAGTGGAGAGAACATGAAGATCCCTGCTGTGTAATCGCTTTATCCACTGATGATCTCAATTAGGAATTGAAGCTTGTTTTTGTGTTGCTCTATTAAAAGTAGAGTCACTGTTTGCAGCTGTCAAAGCGTGTCTGAATATTAATTTTATTCAACAATTAAATTATTGGGTGGCACGGTGGCTCGCCTTCATTCATTTGAGGGCGCATGCAGTTCAAACACATGCACTATTGGTCAATTGAATAAACTAAATTCATAGTGTATGTGTGTGAATGAGTGTGTATGGGTGTTTCCCGGTACTGGGTTGCAGCTGGGTTACGACAACCCAGCATTTTTAGTGTGTTTCAGAAAAGTGCTGTTTTTTACTTTCTGTTAAATCCTAATTCCCCAAACATTCAACAAATAATACTCAGAAATCAATAATCATTATTATAATAATCATAAAACAACAATCATTATAAATAAATCATCACATTAGAATAATTTTAAAGGGAATATGAGTACATTATTAAAATTTAGTTTTCATTCACTTAAATTTTATATATATATTTTTTATTTATATATTTTTTATATGTAACTTTTATATTTATATTTACAAATAAATTAGAACAGAAAATATTATTTAATAAATTTTAAATTGTAATATTACTTTAGAGTTGTATTTTTTAATTGTTTTTTTTTTATCCCCAATAAATGAAGCCTTGTTCAACATTAAAAATTAAAAATAAATACAAAAAAATCCAACTGACCAATAGTGGATGTGATGTTTTTTCCTTATAAAATTCTGTGATTGAATCAGTCTCATTAATTATTTAATTTATTTTATTTTTCTGGAAGCCAAAAAACTTAATGAATTGGCATATATATTATAGTTTTATTAATGTATTAATTTATTTGTTTATATGTTTGTTTGGTGTTTGTTTATTTATATTATTGTATCAATATAATGTAATTTATCTTATTTTTTTTGTTTTATTTTTCTGGGGGCCAGAACAAACTTGATGGATGTACATATTTATTTTTTTAACTATATTAATTTGTTTGTTTGTTTTTTGTTAATTTATAAAATTGTATCAGTATCATAAATTATTTTTTATTTTATTCTTTATCTGGAGGCCAAAAAACGTAATAGATCTACATATACAGTATTTATTTATTTATTTATTATTATTTTTATTCATTTATTTATTTAGTTTGTTTTATGTTTATTTGTTTATGTTTATTTATTTATTTATTCCTTTATTTATTGAATTTTTAAAATTATTTTATTTGTTTATTTACTCATTCATTCATTCATCCATTCATTCAATTAATGATTTATATTAAAAATAAAGCAAAATCAACTTAGACTTGTCATGGCATTAATGTATCATTGCTCTCTTGTGACCTGAAGTATGTGTATTATCCTCATTTGTATATCTCTTTGCATAAGTGTCTGCTAAATAAAGTACTTTAAATACATTTTAAAATGCAGACTTACTATAATATTTGTTATGTGCAACACACAGGTTTGATCTGGATTGTCATTTCTTCATCTTATTATTATTTAACATTACACATTATACCCTGTGTTATGCTGCATTTCATGAATTCACCAGTCACTTGTTTGTTTGGTGAGTGTAGTTTAACATATAAATATCTTTCATTTTTCTCTGCATATGTGACCATGAAAACTGTCCCTAATGATCACAGATCTTCATCCAGAAGGTAAAGTGGGTTTAAGTGTGTCGGGGTGTAAAAATAGCAGCCCATTAACAGTAATTTAATCCCATCTCATACACTGTATATGGGGCCGCTCACAATGGCTATTTCATGCATGCATATAAGGGACGGGGGATCACAATAGCATAATGGGATATTAAATCCATTATTATTATGTGTCGTTCTGTTATCTCCAGCGTATTTAATCTAATTGCACCTGCGAATTGAATCCTGAAGGTATATTCACTGTGATAAAAGATCTGGATTATTCATCATGGATTGTCTATCAGGGAATAGTCATTCGCAGGGGTTAATTTGCTTGGTTTTTTATGAGATTTATGAAATATGTCTTTTATAGGACTTTCAATTTCTCCTATGACTGAATATTGAATGTTATTATTTGGCTAAATGTTTTAAGGCCCCCATGAAATCTGTTTGATTTTTATATTTTGGTTAAAATTTTACTTTCTTGATCGTTCAAATGTGTTTATAATTTATAATATTTTTCCATGTGGAAGTCTTGTCTTTTATTGCATGTTTTATTCTCTCTGTTATTGTAGCACTTTTGGATTTAGAAAAGCACATTATAATTAAATAAGCGCATTAATAATTTAACATAAATTTATTTAATTTAATTTTCAGGAGTGAAATATGGTTTATTTCAATGTAACATATTGATTATTTCATTTTTTTGGACTAAAAATTAACTTTAGTAATCAAAAAGGCCAAAAATTTAATGACTTTACAAACACTTATACATATTTATTTATTTATTTAAAAATTAAACAAAACCAAAAACCTAATTTGTAACCAACTGAGATAATGGAATTATTTGACAACAACTGATTAAAAATGTATTACTTTTTTAACCCTAAAAATATATACATTTTATTTATAATATTTATAATATTTAATAAATATTTTATTTAGTTTCAGAGTCTTGGTTTTTTTTATGTTTCACATTTTTATTTAAATTCTTATATTTTAACTTTTTATTTTTTATTTACTAATATAAAGCATGTCTAATCAATTAAAATACACTCAGAAAAGGACTTTTGCTGTTTGTTCAAGCTACTTATTTAAAACAAGCTGAAACATTTTATTTTATTTTATCAATTATTTTTTATTTTATTTTTCTTAATTTAATTTAATTTAATTTAATTTAATTTAATTTAATTTAATTTAATTTAATTTAATTTAATTTAATTTAATTTAATTTAATTTTATTTTATTTTATTTTATTTTATTTTATTCTTTTTGGTGGCCAAAAATGTAATGAATTCACATATCCACATCCAGTTTTAGTTAATTAATACATTTTTAATTTATTTATTTATTAATTTATTTATTTATTTAATTAATTAATTAATTTATTTATTTAAAAAATAAACAAATCAAAATTCTAATTTGTAATCAACTGAAATAATGGACATGTTTACCAACTAATGATTAAAAATTTATTACATTTTATGACCCTAATAATATATAAAAATTTATTTAACTTTTTGCACTCCATATCACAACATACCATGCACTTTTTGTCATCCAACTCTTTAAATTCAGACATTATGCAGTAAAAGCCATTTTCATGACCGGGTTTTGTGATTTCGTCCATTCTCTGATGGTTAATATCTGATGTGAGCTCTGCTTCTGCTTTTGTGCTGCTTCTTTTGTCTTGTTTTCGGTGTGCTGTGGTGTGTTTGAGTCTTACTGGTGTCTGCCGTGTCTCTCGGCCCTCTGACCTTTGCTCTTGACATTTGCATGATTCACATGTGTGGAAAGACGAGGACGTCCCGAGGGCCAGACGAGCCTTTTACAGACACACGCCATTATTCACTGCACCACAGATACATTACAAACACTCGCTTTTTATGCATTCTATAGCATACTCTGTACTCTACACACTTCATCTGATCTGAATTTCACATTTTCAATTTTTAAATTTAGAATTTTTGCATTTTTAAATTTTTTTAACTTCGGTGACGCAGTGACGCAGTAGGTAGTGCTGTCGCCTCACAGCAAGAAGGTCGCTGGTTTGAGCCTCGGCTGGGTCAGTTGGCATTTCTGTGTGGAGTTTGCATGTTCTCCCTGCGTTCGCGTGGGTTTCCTCTGGGTGCTCCAGTTTCCCCCACAGTCCAAAGACATGCAATACAGGTGAATGGATACAGGCTAAATTGTCCGTAGTGTATGTGTGTGAATGAGTGTGTGTGGATGTTTCATAGTGTTGGGTTGCGGCTGGAAGGGCATCCGCTGCGAAAAAAACATGCTGGATAAGTTGGCGGTTCATTCTGCTGTGGCAACCCCGGATTAATAAAGACACTAAGCCAAAAAAAAAATGAATGAATGAGTGAATGAATGTTTTAATTTTTAAATTTTCTAATTTTTAATTTAGTTTTTTAATTTTTAATTTTTACATTTTAAATTATACATTTTTAATTTAGAATTTAGAATTTTTAAATTTTTAAATTTTTACATTTTGAAATTTTTAAATTTTTGAATTTTTGAATTTTTGAATTTTTGAATTTTTGAATTTAGAATTTAAAATGTTTTAATTTAGAATTTAGAATGTAGACTTTTTTAATTTTAAATTTTAAATTTGTTATTTTTAATTTTTTATTTTTTATTTTTAATTCAGAATTTTTGAATTTTAAATTTAGAATTTTTAAATGTTTTACTTTTTAAATTTTGATTTATTTATTTATTTTTTAATTTTACATTTTACATTTTAAATGTGGGTGGCACGGTGGCTCAGTGACTCAGTGGTTATCACTGCAGATTTACAGCAAGAAGGCCGCTAGTTCGAGCCTCGGCTGGGTCAGTGGCATTTCTGTGTGGAGTTTGCATGTTCTCACTGTGTTGGCTGGGCTTCCTCTGGGTGCTCCGGTTTCCTCCACAGTCCAAACACATGCGCTGTCCGCTTGTTAAGTGTGGCGTCACATGAAGGGGCTTCCGGGTCCAAGCACTCTATGAAACTGAATGGGGAGACTCATCAAATGGTAATAATAAACATTTACAAAGCGATGTAATACTTTCGAAAGTCACGATCGCAATATATCCATGCCTAATATCCAATGACAGAAAGTGATTTTTTTTTTATTATAAATTGTTAACATTTTGGTATTTGAGATGTCCAGATACCGACGTGTACACTGATTATCATATAAAATGTACTTTAATGTGTGACAGGACTGAAAAGTGGCCATGAACGAATATTTTATGAATTCAAATGAGTGGCGACTTGGACCCGGAAACAGTATAACATGCGTCACCGATGCGTCATGACTTAATCGTATTGATGAGCTAAACTGTCCGTAATGTATGAGTGTGAATGAGTGTTTATGGATGTTTCCCAGTGATGGGTTGCAGCTGGAAGGGCAGCTCATTCATGTTCATTCGGCTTAGTCCCTTTATTCATCAGGGGTTGCCACAGCGGAATGAACCACCAACTATTCCAAAATATGTTTTACAGAGCGGATGCTCTTCTAGCTGCAACCCAGTACTGGAAAACACCCATACACACTGACACACTACGTCCAATTTAGTTAATCAGTTTACCTGTACCACATGTGTTTGGACTGTGGAGGAAACCAGAGCACTCTGAGGAAACCCACGCCAACATGGGGAGAACATGCAAACTCCACACAGAAATGCCAACTGGTCCAGCTGGAACGTGAACCAGTGGCCTTCTTACTGCAAGGTGACAGTGTTAACCACTGAGCCACCTTGGCGCCGTCTTAAATAAGGTTTTGTCTTATCTTAGTTATAAAATGTTCCATGCAGAATTATTCAGGCAGTGCATGTTCAGGCATGGAATATAAGAAATAAATAAATGTCGAGAAACCTTGGGCTGTTCTGCATGTATGAGGCTGCAGCTCCTCATACATAATAGATAAATGAAGTGTGTGAGAAGAGCGGTGGAGTGGTGTGAGAGTGTGAGAAAAGACGAAATGAGGGCCTGAATCAAAGCCAGTGTGTATGTGTGTGTTTGGGACAGTGGGGTGTGTTAACATGCGTTTGTGTCTGTGCATAAATGAGTGACAGAGATCAGACTTCACACACTAATTGTTAGAGCGTCAGTAAAGTTCTCTGTGTGTGGTTTTGTGCAGCTCTGAGCTCAGACATGAATATTTCTGCTAGATCTTGTAGACTTAGGGAGGATCAGTGCTGGAAACAGCAGATCTGCAGCACTGAGAAAACCAGCGGCGGGAGAGAAAAACACTCTGTCTATCTGTCTATCTGTTTGTTTGACTGTCCATCCATCCGTCCATCCATCATCTATCTATCTATCTATCTATCTATCTATCTATCTATCTATCTATCTATCTATCTATCTATCTATCTATCTGTCTGTCTGTCTGTCTGTCTGTCTGTCTGTCTGTCTGTCTGTCTGTCTGTCTGTCTGTCTGTCTGTCTGTCTGTCTGTCTGTCTGTCTGTCTGTCTGTCTGTCTGTCTGTCTGTCTGTCTGTCTGTCTATCTATCTATCTATCTATCTATCTATAACTAACTATTCATCCATTGTTTTATCTATATCATTCTATTGTTCTATTATTCATTCTATTGTTCTGTCCTACTATTATTCCATCCATCCATTGTTCATTTTGCCATTCATTCCATCCTTGCATCTATCCATTCATCCATCTTTCATTCATTTCATCCACCCATATTGTCATTTATTCCATCCATCCACCCATTTTTTCATTCATTCTACCTATCCATCCATCCATCCATCCATCCATCCATCCATCCATCCATCCATCTATTTTGTCATTCATTCCATTCATCCATCCATCCATCCATCCATCCATCCATCCATCCATCAATCCATCCATCCATTCATCAATCCATCCATTCTTCTTGTCATTCATTCCATCCATCCATTTTGTCATTTATTCATTCATTCATTCATTCCATCCATCCATCCATCCATCCATCCATCCATCCATCCATCAATCTATTTTGTCATACCTTCCATCCATCAATCCATCCATCCATCCATCCATCCATCCATCCATCCATCCATTCATTTTTTCATTAATTCCATCCATCCATCCATCCATCCATCCATCCAACCATCCATCAATTTTTTCATTAATTCCATCCATCCATCCATCAAACCATCATCCATTGTTTTATCTATATCATTCTATTGTTCTATTATTCATTCTATTGTTCTGTCCATTCATCCATCCACTGTTTATTTTGTCATTCATTCCATCCTTGCATCCATTCATTCATCCATCTTTCATTCATTGCATCAATCTATCTTGTTGTTCATTCCATCCATTAACCTAGTCATCCATCCACCCATTTTGTCATTAATTCTACCCATCATCCATCCATCCATCCATCCATCCATCCATCCATCCATCCATCTATTTTGTCATTCATTCCATCCATCCATCCATCCATCCATCCATCAATTTTGTCATTCCATCCATCCATCCATCCATCCATCTATTTTGTCATTCCATCCATCCATCCATCCATCCATCCATCCATCCATCCATCCATCCATCCATCCATCCATCCATCCATCCATCCATCCATCTATTTTGTCATTCATTCCATCCATCCATCCATCTAT
The DNA here is from genome assembly GCF_052040795.2 of Danio rerio. Taxonomy (NCBI): domain Eukaryota; kingdom Metazoa; phylum Chordata; class Actinopteri; order Cypriniformes; family Danionidae; genus Danio; species Danio rerio. The sequence goes on from NC_141026.1 coordinate 2,843,941, forward strand.
TTTGTCATTCATTCCATCCATCCATCCATCCATCCATCCATCCATCCATCCATCCATCCATCCATCCATCCATTTTGTCATTCCATCCATCCATCCATCCATCCATCCATCCATCCATCTATTTTGTCATTCATTCCATCCATCCATCCATCCATCCATCCATCCATCCATCCACCCATCCATCCATCCATCCATCCATCTGTTTTGTCATTCATTCCATCCATCCATCCATCCATCCATCCATCCATTTTGTCATTCCATCCATCCATCCATTCATCTATTTTGTCATTAATTCCATCCATCCATCCATCCATCCATTTTGTCATGCCATCCATCCATCTATCCATCCATTTATTTTTTCATTCATTCCATCCATCCATCCATCCATCCATCCATCCATCCATCCATCCATCCATCCATCCATCCATCCATCCATCCATCCATCCATCCATCCTACCATCCATCTACTGTTCTTTTAAACTGTTCAATTCATCATAGAATCCTGAAAAACATTACAGTAATAATAATAATCAATCTATTGGAATGAATAACGATGCTAAAAAAATCCGCTTTACAACACAGCCATAAGATTTTAAAACACTTGCAAACACACAAACAGTTTCATTCAGTTGTAACAATATGTCTACAATATTCAAACAGATTTCATCCGAACAGTCTGAGCAGAAGAAACCTTCCTTTTGCTCTGCAGTGAAATTTGGAGTCATGCAACAGAAAAAGATTTATAGTCTCCGCCAATAAAAACACAAAAAAACTTTGCACTTTATGAAGGCGACACATATTGAAGGCTAAAAGCACACACTCACACTGTTATAAATGAGGATCTCTATTAACTCCTGCTGCTTTTTCGTGAACACCAGCCAGGCTACTGCTCTGAAACGAAGGATTTTGCTCTGAGGAAAACTGCGAAAGAGACGGATGCCTGTCAGCACAGCACACATACGGTTCCCTCGGCCATTGTGTAATATCCTGAAGCGAGTCCTTCAGGGCCTATTGACCCTTGCAGATGCTGTAAATCTGCGTGCTGACAGGACATCGGGGAAAGAGCTAGCACAAAAATCTGTGTTTCAGAGGCCTGGATTATTTTGTTATAGTGCCGCAATGCTGTGGAGATGTCTGTGAAACCCTCAGGGCTCTCGTTTTAACCGCTGCCATTTAGTCAGTGTCCAGTTGTTAACTCTAAAGGGGCTGATATCGAGAATATAAAACTTGATGGTCCCCTTTAGAGAAAGACAAAGGCTCGTCCTGTGCACGATTAATGGCTTTGTGTTTCTCCTGCAGTTTATATGAGTACGGCTTTCTCTTTTTTTCTAATAGAGATACTCAGAGGCTGTCATAAAGAAGAGAGAGAGGGATTGAGATGTCGTGAAAGTCATGACATTATGTTTAATGGGGTGAAACAGGTGTTTACTGTGGCGCTGCTCCACAATGCTTTAAAAATTAAAAGCAAGATCGCAAAACATGTGTGATGGGAGTCTTGTTTATGGTGGGGATCATTCTCATGGGGTTTCATATGTTTAGTTGGTTTATTTTTTAATTTATTTTTTATTTTTTTTAATTAATTGTATTTTTATTTAATAATTTTTTTATTAATTTTGTTTACTTTATTTATATGTTTTTTTATTTATATGTATTATTTCTATTTATTTTTTGTTATTCTTTATATTTGTATTTATTTATTTGTATTTATTTTAAAGTTATAAAATATATATAATTTATTTCTATATTTTTTTGTTATTCCTAATTGATTGTATTTATTTATTTATTTTTTCAATTTAGTTTAATTTATTAATTTATATTTTTATTTATTTATTTATTTATATTTTACTTATTTAAATGTATTTATTTATTCCTATTATTTTTTTGTTATTCTTAATTATTGTATTCATTTATTTTATTTAATTTTATTTAATTGTATTAATTTTTTAAAATGTATTTATATATATTGTTACTTATTTATATGTTTATTTCTTTTTATTTTTTTGTTATTCTTAATTGTATTTTTACTTATTTGTTCATTTATTTATTTTTTGTTGTATTTATTTATTTAGTTATATTTTTATGTGTTTATTTATTTATATTTGTATTTATTTATATGTATTATTTCTGTTTATTTTTGTTAATTAATTGTATTTATTTAATTGTATTTATTTATTTATTTTACATTTTTTAATATATTTTTTATTCATATTTGTATCTCTTTATTTATTTATTTATTTATATGTATGTATTTATGTCTATATATTTTTTGTTATTTTCAATTAATTTAATAATTAGTGTTTATTTATTTGTATGTATTTATTAATTTATTAATTTTATTTATTTATTAACATTTATTTTATTTATTTTTATTTATTTATGTATTTGTTTGATTTATATATTAAAATTTGTTTATTTATTTAGCATTTTATGCTATAAGAAATGTACTTTATTTAGGCTTGTTCATGCATATTTTATTATTATTAGTAGTATTTTTTTATTGTTATTAATTTATCAGATTTTGCGACCCTGGACCAAAAAAAAATGTTGCACGAGTATATTTTTGGCAATTATTATGGTAAAAGTCATTAAATAAATATTATTTATTAATATTAATGGGTTTCCTTTGGGTGCTCCAGTTTCCCCCACAGTCCAACACATGCGCTATGGTGAATTGGATGAACTAAATTGTCCGTAGTGTGTGTATGGGTGTTTCTCAGTACTAGGTAGCAGCATATGCTGGAATAGTTGGTGGTTCATTCCACTGAGGTGACCCCTGATAAAAAAGGGCCAACGCCAATGGAAAACGAATGGACAAACAATAAGCAATAAAGTAATTTATTGTTATTTCTTATTATATTGTTATTATTATTAAACTATGATTACTATATGCTGTACAAACTTGTTCATTATTGGTTCATGTTAGTAATTACTCTAACTAATGAAACCTTAGAAGTAAAGCGTGACCATTTTATGTCCTCGGGTAACATGACATTGTGAAAACTGATTCTTCAATAACTGTAATAGAGTTTGAAGAATAGCCTACTGTACAGGAGTTATAAATAGTTTAATATGTCAGGCAACTAGACAGTTATAATTAAGAGGCCATTCAAAGCTAAACATTTGACCTTGCCTTAAGGTAATCTGTATTATCTCCTGCACATAAATCCAGGAGTGCAGAAATTAATCTTAAGTTATTCATTTAAAATGTGTTTGAATAGTTTGAATCAAAGTCATAATTAGAAATTTTCTGATGTTCCACAAAATATCGGATAAAATGATGTTATCACTTGTTTTTTTAATGATTTTATTAAAATAATGTTTCATTATTAATTAATTAATTAATTAAATATTTATATGATGTGCTATATTCTTCATTTATCCTAAAATTGCAAAATTGCATTGCAAAAATGATGAATATATGTAAATATAAACTCACCAGCCACTTTATTAGGTACACCTTACTAGTACAGGGATAGACCCACTTTTGCCTTCAGAACTACCTTAATCCTTCGTGGCATGGGTTCAACAAGCTACTGGAAATATTCCTCAGAGATTTTGCTCCATATTGACATGATAGCATCACGCAGTTGCTGCAGATTTGTTGGCTGCACATCCATGATGTGAATCTTCTGTCTAACCACATCCCAAAGGTGCTCTGTTGGATTGAGATCAGGTGACTGTGGAGGCCATTTGAGTACAGTGAACTCATTGTCATGTTCAAGAAACCAGTCTGAGATGATTCACGCTTTATGACATGGTGTGTTATCCTGCTGGAAGTAGCCATCAGAAGATGGAGACACTGTGCTCATAAAGGGATGGACATGTTCAGCAGCAATACTCAGGTAGGCTGTGGCGTTGACACCATACCCAATTGGTACTAATGGACCCAAAGTGTGCCAAGAAAATCTCCCCCACACCATTACACCACCACCACCACCAGCCTAAACTGTTGACACAAGGCAGGACAGATCCATGCTTTCATGTTGATGACGCCAAATTCTGACCCGAGCATCCGAATGTGTCAGCAGAAATGGAGACTCATCAGAGCAGGCAACGTTTCTCCAATCTTCTATTGTCCAGTTTTGGTGAGCCTGTGTGAATTGTAGCCTCAGTTTCCTGTTCTTAGCTGACAGGAGCGGCACCCGGTGTGGTCTTCTGCTGCTGTAGCCCATCCACCTCAAGGTTGGATGTGTTGTATGTTCAGAGATGCTCTTCTGCAGAGCTCGGTTGTAACGAGTGCTTATTTGAATTATTGTTGCCTTTCTATCAGCTGGAACCAGTCTGGCCATTCTCCTCTGACCTCTAGCATCAACAAGGCATTTGCGCCCACCCCAGAGATGGTTGTGCGAGAAAATCCCAGTAGATCTGCAGTTTCTGAAATACTCAGTGCGGCCCAACAACCATGCCACATTCAAAGTCACTTAAATCTACTTTCTTCCCCATTCTGATGCTCAGTGTGAACTGCAGCAGTTTGTCTTGACCTTGTCGACATGGCTAAATGCACTAAGTTGCTGCCCTGTGATTGGCTGATTAGAAATTTGCGCTAACTAGCAGTTGGACAGGTGTACCTAATAAAGTGGCCGGTGAGTGTATGTACTTTAATTTTGTTAATAAAAGATTAAATAAATAACTCATTCATTCATTCATTTTCTTTAGGCAACAAAAAATGTTGTTTTCGATTTTCTGTGTGGACGTCCTGTCTGTTTAGAAAGTGTCAAAGCAGTCAGTTTTACAGAAGTATTTCAGTAACAATGCTGTGCATGCTAATATGCTAATATGGTAACTGTCAGAGCGGTGGTGTGTGTATCAGTGTTTTGATGGCACCCTTGGGCAATAAAAGCACAAAGTGCCATTAGCAGTGTGCCCTTTCACAACTCCATCCTCCATGTAGACTAGTAAAAGTTTGTTTATGGGTAGGCGGAGTTAAGCACTTAGTTGAGAAGCAGGGTGGGCTCTGTGTATTTAATGGGTTGGTAGGGTTAATAGCTGGCGGTTCATGACCGCGGCATGGGACTCTTTCTCAAGGTTAACCAAACCCAGCCCGACGACACGCCGCTGGGGTTTACGAGGCGCTAAAGAGCCCGTAATAATGACACCAATTACTGCATTCCGCTTAAACAAACGGCAGGCTACACAAACCTAATCACGCTCGCATCTCATTGGCGCTAATGAGATAAAGACTCCAATTAATCCTGCGCTAATTGCTGTGGCTCATTTCAGAAAGCGTTCAGATGCAAGCGTGGTAATGAGAGGCAGACTGCGCTGAAGGCTGGAGGTGCGTCCCGTCGCCGGGAGCCGGATGGGCACAAATTACATTTATTACACAAATCACTGCACTGCTTACAGTAACGCTCATCCCGCAGCTGCCACTGCATTGAACATCAGCGCAATCATCCTCAAACCATCCGAGGACACATCAGCTTTGAGCAGTTTACTACAAACAATATTCAATTCATCGTTATTTCTATAGCGCTTTTACAGTGTAGATTGTGTCAAAGCAGCTTCACATAGAAGGTTATAGTGAATTGAAACAGTGCCAGTCGAGTTTCAGAGTTTAAGCTCAGTTCAGCGTCTTAATATTCACTGCTGAGAGTCCAAGCACTGAGCAAACCCATTGACTCTACAAGCCCTGAACTATGCAAGCCAGTGGCGACAGCAGAGAGGAAAAAGTTCACCAATTGTCGAAAGTCAAGGAAAAATTGCCTCGAGAGTTGAGAGAAACCAGGCTCATGTTGGGCACAACCATTTCTCCTGTGGCCAAACGTCTTAAGCTACAGTCTAGGTGGTGGAGGCTGGAGAATGCTGGACCTCAGCGAAGACTCGTCTACGGCTCTCTACTCCTCCATGACCACCATGGCAGCTGCTATACGGCCTGGTCCAGGATTGTGGAAACCAAATAGTGATGTACACTGTAAAAATATCCGTGAATTAGCAGTTATTATTTAGCTTTTTTGTTTGTTTTGCTTTTGAATTTCATTATGGGACCTTGATTTTTCCTCCAACACCTTTTAAAAGCAGTGAGTTTATTAACATTTATAATAGTTTAAAGTCATATATTGTCTGGTTTGCTAAAAAAAAGCATTTGTTGCAAAAATCCAACATAGGCTCATTCTGAAAACAGCCCTGTATGCATTTCTGGAGATCACGAATCATGTAGTGAGAGGTTTGTATGGCTGTGTTTTACCTTTAAAACTATTGATATGGAGCGGTATGACATTGTTTTTTGTGCTTACCAGCTGATCGCTTATCCCCATATAGAGGGCTGTTATCAGTTTGTCCAGTGGCTCGCTGCATATTTCGGAGGATTTGAGACACAGAGCAGAGTTGAATGTGATGATGGGGTTCGAGTCTGGTGAAGAACGATTCCAAAAAGCAGGTAAAACAAAAATAAAAGGCAAAAAATTTAAATAAACAAGTAAATAACAGAGTGAGAATGTGGTAAATCTGAAAACATGGTAAAAATCAGGAAGCCGCAAGGGCTTTTTTTTCTAGATTTTCTAGATTTTCAATCTGCGCTTTTTAAAACACTATTGGTTGGGTTTAGGGAAGGGGGTGGGTAGGTTTGTCGACTGATCGTCAGTCAGTTGACCAGTCAGTCAGTTGACAGTGGCAACTGGTGGATTTTCACGAGGACAGCAGGTACGAATCTGAAAAAGCATGCACAGCGGCCTCTGGTGGATTCGTGAAAACAAGAATTGCAAAAAACAGTACCAACTGGGACATATTTGGTGCTCTCCAGAAATGTAGATAGGGGTACGTATTCAGAATGACCCTGGGTTGCAAAAATTAGACTACAACAGAAAAAAAAGCAACACTATGTTTGTTCACGTCTTTTTTCATCCAGACAACATTGAGTATTTTATATGGCAAACAAATTTAAATTGCAAATACTGTATGTGAATTTAATGAATTTTACTTTTCTTTGGTAAATTTATCGTTTAAATACCGTATCCTGAATGCTCATCAATTCAAATGTAATTTAATTTAATTTCATAGATTGAATCCAAAAATCTGGTTGCATTTTATCAACAATTAGCTTCTTAATTTTGAGATACACAGGCTGATTTTCTTTCATGTATTTGGGATAGCACAGATTGTAAAATATTCTGGGTTCCATACAATCGCTTCCAGGGGCGGACTGGGACAAAAATTCAGCCCTGGCACTGTAGCCACATCAGCCCACATTACCACACCGACACAACCCACCCACGGACACGGACATTCACTATTTATTTTGGTTTACAGATAGTGAAATAATATGACATTCTTGCCAGATTTTGATTGCCAAATGCTTGGCCCAATCGGTGGGCCGATTGTCGCCACTGCCTCGCATGGTTCAGGATTGGTAGAGCTACGCATCGATGAATTGGCTCTTCAGTGTTTGAACTCTCAGTAATGATTAAATCACACTGAACTGAGCTAAACTGAACTGAACTGAACTGAACTTAAACACTAAAACCTGAACCACACTGTTCCAGTTACTGAACTACACTGTTCCAGTTACTATGACCATTTATGTGAAGCTGCTTTGACACAATCTACATTGTAAAAGCGCTATACAAATAAAGCTGAATTGAATTGAATTGAATTGAATGCTTAAAATTTATTATTATTATTATTTTATTATCATCATCATAATATCACATCTAGCAAGACATAAATACTGTCTGCACGTAAGAACAATACATACTAAAAAAAAGGAGTCTGCCCCACTCGCTTCATGTCCTTACAATGCAAATCAATTAGATTAACATAATGGTTTTTACAATTTTAGGTTGATTGAACATGAAACAATTTAGTTGCCAGAAAAAAATAAAAAATTGTCTTTCAGTTTTTTAAAAAAAAAGTACACTGTAAAAAAACGCAGGTTCCAACATTGGTAAATTGGTAACAAATAATAAGTTAACTGAATTCCTTCATGTTGTCTCAACACAAATCGACCTATCATCTATCTATCTATCTATCTATCTATCTATCTATCTATCTATCTATCTATCTATCTATCTATCTATCTATCTATCTATCTATCTATCTATCTATCTATCCATCCATCCATCCATCCATCCATCCATCCATCCATCCATCCATCCATCCATCCATCCATCCATTCATCCATCCATCCATCCATCCATCCATCTATCTATCTATCTATCTATCTTACAGTGCATTATCAAGAAAGTAAATTGCTCCATTAAGGCTATAGGATAGGGGCTGATTTTCAGATCTTTTCAATATGCATTCACTCAATCCATTTATTTCCCTCCATCCATCTTGGCCTCAGTAAACGATCTCTGGTTTTTATAGTAACAGATGAATGCATGTAATTGTGTAAAGTGAGCGTGATGACGAAAGGTCAACGGTTAAGAGGTTTTCTCCAGTCTCGGAGCAGGTCGGACTGTAATGCTCACCAACGTCTCCGCTGACACAATGACATTCATAGTGACCTCATTAACGTTAGCGATGCCATTAACACCGCACACGTGAACCTACAGCACGCGGCAGAGCGTTCCTTCGCGAAATCACCCATAAATCCCCACGTCTGGAGTCCTCTGGCCTCTCCAGTTCCTCCGCCGTCTTTCAGCCATTCCTCCGGCGCTCCTTAATTGTAGCACTCATAGTTTTCATCTTTTTCTTCCCTGTGTTGACATGCTGTAATGGTCTGTCCTTTCAGAGTGGACGTGCGTCGCCTCTGCCATTACAGAAGCCATTTTCATTCCCAGCGGCTGGACGTTGGCTCTCTCTAAATCACCTGCTCATGTAATTGCTCCATACTTAGCCAAACAGCTCTGCTCTGCGCGCTCTCTCCGTCTGAGTGCATTAACTGCAGCAGGCTGAAGAAGACGACGAAAACACACACACACACACACACACACACACACACACACACACATACACACACACAGATGATCTCTTTCAATTAAAATTCTGTCTGCGTTTAGTCGCGTGTCGTTACAAACATGACTATTTCTTCATGCTAAATATTCAAAAAGAATGCTATTAGTAGCCTAAGTGTGTGGATGAGTGCACAATCACTCAGAAATGACTCTCTTTTGTGGTGGCGAGTCTGCAGTGATTTGAAGCTGAAGCGGTATTTCAATTTTGATCCCTCATTCATTTTTCTTCAGCTTAGTCCCTTTAGTTTTCAGGGGTCGCCACAGCGGAATGAACCACCAACTTATCCAGCATATTTATTTTTCAAAGCGGATGCCCTTCCAGCTGCAACCCAGTGCTGGGAAACACCCACACACCCTCATTCACAATACAATACGGCCAGTTTAGTTTATTCAATCCCCCTTTAGCGCATGTGTTTGGACTGTGGGGCAACCGGAGCACCCGGAGGAAAACCCACAACAGCACGGGGAGAACATGCAAACTCCACGCAGAAATGCCAACTGACCCAGCCGAGGCTCGAACCAGCGACCTTTTTGTGACAGTGCTGAAAAACTGGTTTGCTATCTAATTATCTATCCGTCTTTCTTTCTGTCCATCATTCTTTTGTTTGGTCTGTCGTTCTGTCGTTCGTTTGTTCTATCTGTCATTTGTTCATTCATTCAGTCTGTCTGTCATTCATTTTGTCTATCATATATTCTGTCTGTCTGACATTTCCTGTTTTTCCTTTATCCATCTGTCTGTCTGTCTGTTATTCTGTCTGTCTGTCCGCCTGTCATTCTTTCTGTCTGTCATTTATTTGTTCGTTTGTTCTGTCATTCGTTTGTTCCATTTTATCAGTTGTTTATTCCATCTGTCTGTCATTCGTTCGTTATGTCTGTCATTCCCTCTGTCTGTCATTTATTCTGTCTGTTGTTACTTTATCTATCTGTCTGTCTGTCTGTCTGCATCTGTTTTCGTTTGGTCTGTCTGTCATTCATTTGTTCTGTCTGTCGTTTGTTTGTTTCGTCTGTCATTCGGTCATTCCGTCTGTCTGTCTGTCTGCATCTGTCGTTCGTTTTGTCTGCCTGTCATTCATTTGTTTCATCTGTTTTTTGTTTCGTCTGTCATTCGGTCATTCCATCTGTCTGTTTGCATATGCCGTCTGTCGTTAGTTCATCTATCTATCTATCTATCTATCTATCTATCTATCTATCTATCTATCTATCTATCTATCTATCTATCTATCTATCTATCTATCTATCTATCTATCTATCTATCTGTCTGTCTGTCTGTCTGTCTGTCTGTCTGTCTGTCTGTCTGTCTGTCTGTCTGTCTGTCTGTCTGTCTGTCTGTCTGCATCTGTCGTTTGTTTTGTCTGCCTGTCATTCATTTGTTCTGTCCGTTGTTTGTTTCGTCTGTCATTCGGTCATTCCTTCTGTCGGTCTGCATATGCCGTTCGTTTGCTCTGTCTATCATTTATTTGTTCTGTCTGTCATTCATGTGTTTCATCTGTTTTTTGTTTCGTCTGTCATTCGGTCATTCCATCTGTCTGTTTGCGTATGCCGTCTGTCGTTAGTTCATCTATCTATCTATCTATCTATCTATCTATCTATCTATCTATCTATCTATCTATCTATCTATCTATCTATCTATCTATCTATCTATCTATCTATCTATCTATCTGTCTATCTGTCTGTCTGTCTGTCTGTCTGTCTGTCTGTCTGTCTGTCTGTCTGCATCTGTCGTTTGTTTTGTCTGCCTGTCATTCATTTGTTCTGTCCGTTGTTTGTTTCGTCTGTCATTCGGTCATTCCTTCTGTCGGTCTGCATATGCCGTTCGTTTGCTCTGTCTATCATTCATTTGTTCTGTCTGTCGTTTGTTTGTTTCATCTGCCATTCGGTATGTCTGTCTGTTGTTTGTTCTGTTTGTCATTCGTTCTGTCTATCATTGATTCTGTCTGTCATACGTTTATTCCGTCTGTTGTTCGTTCTTCCATCTGTCCTTCTGTCTGTCATTCTTTCTGTCTGTCATTCGTTTGTTTGTTCTGTCATTCGTTTGTTCCATTCGTCAGTTGTTCTTTTCATCTGTCTGTCATTCGATCGTTATGTCTGTCATTCCCTCTGTCTGCCATTTATTCTGTCTGTCGTTAGTTCATCTATCTGTCTGTCTGTCTGTCTGTCTGTCTGCCTATCTGCATCTGTCGTTCGTTTTGTCTGCCTGTCATTCATTTGTTCTGTCTGTCGTTTGTTTGTTTCATCTGCCATTCGGTATGTCTGTCTGTTGTTTGTTCTGTTTGTCATTCGTTCTGTCTATCATTGATTCTGTCTGTCATACGTTTATTCCGTCTGTTGTTCGTTCTTCCATCTGTCCTTCTGTCTGTCATTCTTTCTGTCTGTCATTCGTTTGTTTGTTCTGTCATTCGTTTGTTCCATTCGTCAGTTGTTCTTTTCATCTGTCTGTCATTCGATCGTTATGTCTGTCATTCCCTCTGTCTGCCATTTATTCTGTCTGTCGTTAGTTCATCTATCTGTCTGTCTGTCTGTCTGTCTGTCTGCCTATCTGCATCTGTCGTTCGTTTTGTCTGCCTGTCATTCATTTGTTCTGTCTGTCGTTTGTTTGTTTCGTCTGTCATTAAGTCAGTCCGTCTGTCTGCGTATGCCGTTCGTTTGCTCTGTCTGTCATTCATTTGTTCTGTCTGTCGTTTGTTCGTTTCGTCTGTCATTCGTTCATTCGGTATGTCCGTCTGTCTGTTGTTTGTTCTCGGTTGTTTGTCTTTCATTCTGTCTGTCATTCGTTCTGTCTGTCGTTTATTCTGTTTGTCGTTTGTTAATTGCATCTGTCGTTCGTTCATCCATCCATCCGTCTGTTTGTTTGTCTGTTGTTTGGTTGTTCTGTCTGTTGTTCATTCCATCTGTCATTTGTTTGTTTCATCTGTCATTCATTCTGTCTGTCTTTCTATCTATTTTATTCAGTTTAACTCAAGTTTATTTTCTTCATGCTGTTTTTCTCAAGTCAATAACATTTCTTTAAAAACTAAATTTAAAAGTACAACTCCTCTTCAGAAATGAATCTTTAAAAATATCCTTTATTAGAAAACAAAGTAAATATAAACATTTACTAAAATAAACAAGCATGCATGAAACTGTACAGTCTCAGTGTGTGTGTTTCTTCCAGTCGCCCCGTGCTTTGCTCAGCCGGTTGTGTATGAAACGCCAGCGGTTTGTTTAGCAGATAGGCAGCACCATCGATTTTGTGACAATTGGAGAAAATCGAGCAGGAAAACAAGAGGGAAAGTTTCAATTTGCTCTTTGTGACTCAAATTAAAGGCCACAATGGATCTTTTGTGACTTCTAGAGCAGAAAATGATTGAAATCAAGATGCTATTATCCATCCGTCACATACAATATGCCTTGCTTTCTGTAAAGCAGGGCTTAAACTTATAGATGTGCTTCAGATAAGGATTTATGTTTAATAAAATTATGTTTAAGTAACCTAGACATGGTGTGACACGGCCTCACAGCAAGAAGGTCACCGGTTGTAGTCCAGGCTGGGTCATTTGGCATTTCTGTGTGAAGTTTGCATGTTCTTACCGTGTGGGCGTGGGTTACCTCTGGGTGCTCCGGTTTCCCCCACAGTCCAAAGACATGCGCTATAGGTGAATTGGCTGAACTAAATTGGCCGTAGTGTGTGTGTGTGTGTGTGAGAGAATGAGAGTGTATGGGTGCTTCCCAGTTCTGGGTTGCAGCTTGAAATATCCGCTGTGTAAAACATATGCTGGAATAGTTGGCGGTTTATTCTGCTGTAGTGAGGAAAATTAATAAATGAATAATATTAATAATAATAATAATAATAATAAACCTGATACATTGTTTTTTTTTATTGTTTTGATGCTTTAAAACCCCCTTTTCCTCTCTGACCTCCCTATCTCCCCATTTTCCCTGAACTTTATTTCACACTCAAAAACAGATGTTTTTTTTTTTTCAGTGCATGTTATTGCAAGCATTCAGGAGTGTAATGCATGGTTGTGAAATGGATGTTTTCAACCACACAGCCATTATCGTTCAGCCATTTACTGGGGATATTGTCTATGATGGTTATTTTGCCTCGCAGAGTCGTACTTGTGATTTGCATTCTCACATGAGGCTGATTTTCATGGCTGTGTGCTGGAAGGACAGACTCTAGGTGCGTCCCAAATCGCATACTTATGCACTATGTTGCACTATGTATATGGTTTCTCAGTGGCGGAAGTCGTCATTGTTGGATAAACTAATGAGCAAAGTGAATGGGGAAAAACGTCAAACATCAACTGTGAAGGGTTTGAGTTTTCCAGTTAGTGAAAAAACGTATATGGGACAACACTTAATTCATATACTATGCTGATGAGTGTGTAAGTGCATAAGTACATAGAGTGTGTACACTGAAAAAAATTATTTAATGATGATTCCTTGGATTTACTAAATATTTTTACGTTAAGTGGTTGTAAACAATTTATTTGGGCTGAATTTAAACAAACAAATTAAGCCGAACATTATTAAACTTAATTTGTTTGTTTAAATTCAACACAAATAAATTGTTTGCAACAGTTCTGTATGCAACACTTTTTTCAGTGTATTAGTGCGTATTAGTGTGCCATTTGGGTCGCAGTGTCTGTGTTTTCCTCCTGAGTGGGCGGGACTCTGTTCTGGCTGTCGGTTCTGCCAACGATCGCAGCAGCCCATTGGCTAATTACTCAGTCAGCCCGGTATTGGCAGCTGACCGCACACCTATCGATCACATCCCTCAAACACAAATTAATCAAGCCATATTCTGGCCTGCGTAAAGATGGATCTGTGCCAAGGCAGACACTTAACCGAGTGAGATGTTCGTGCATCGACAGATCTTACAGGATGCTTTCTGATGATATTTGCAGAGGGAGCTTATGCGTGAGGATGCTATTGATGGAGAATAAACCTGCCGGGAGTTTGATTCTGGCTGATACTGTCATGTTGTGGAGACGTTTTTAAAGCAAAAGGTCGAAAATATGCACTCATTTTTACACTATTGGAGTTCTGGTCTGTGTATAGACAAAATTATTAGCCCTCTTTTAATATGTTTTTAAGTGTCGTTTAATGGAGAAAAGATTTTACAACACATTTTCAAGCATATTAGTTTTCATAATTAAGTTATTTTTTTCTTTGCCATAATAACAGTACATAGTATTTTACTCGTTATTTTGCAAGACATTTGTATTCAGTGACATTTAAAGAGGTAACTAGGTTAATTATGTTAACTAAACAAGTTAGGGTAATTCGGCAAGTCACTGGACTGCATTGGTTTGTTCTGTAGACAAGGGGAAAATCAATTATTTCTTGGGGAGGCTAATAATATTGACCTATTTTTTCGTTCATTCAATTATTAATTAATTCGTTAATGTATTCATTTGTTCCTTCATTTGTTTATTCGTTTGTCCTTTGTTTTTGTTTTCATTCGTTCATCTGTTCTTTATTTTTTCCTTCATTCGTTCCTTCGTTTGCTTATTCTTATGTTTCTTCGTTTTTTCATCTGTTATTGTTAGCTGTTCGTTCATCTGATTGTTCATCTTTCATTTTCAACGTTCATTTGTTATTCGTGTTATTCGCTTTTGTTTCATTTGTTTATTCGTTCAATTGATACCTTTGCTTAATTTTTCCATTCATTCGTTTGCTTCATTCATACATTCGTACCTTCGTTCTTTCATTCCTTTGTTTGCTTGTTTGTTTGTTTGTTTATCAGTTCGGTAATCCAATTGTTCATTCTTTCATTCATTCTTTCTTTTGTTCATTTGTTTGTTCATTCATTCATTTGATCAATACCTTTGTTTGTTTATTTGTTTTCATTCTTTAGTTCGTCCATTCATCCATTTGTTTCATTCATTCATTCGTACCTTCGTTCCTTCATTTGTTTGTTCGTTTATCCAATTATTCATTCTTTTGTTTGTTTATTCATTCGTTCATTCGTTCATTCATTCATTTGATCGATACCTTCATTCGTTGTTCATTTTGTTTAATTCATTCAATCATTCATTCGTCAGTTCGTTCATTCATTTGTTCATTTGTTCGTTCATTCGTTCGTTCATACCTTCGTTCTTTCATTCCTTTGTTTGTTTGTTCGTTTATCTGTTCGGTCATTCAATCATTCATTCATACTTTCATTCATACTTTTGTTTGTTTATTCATTTATTCGTTCATCCATTCATTTGATTGATACCTTTGTTCATTCGTTCATTTGCTTCATTCATTCATTCGTTCATTGGTCCGTTTCATCAATTCATTTGTTCCTTTGTTTGTTTATTCGTTTGTTTATCCGTTCATTCATATAATTGTACATTCTTACATTCATTCTTTTGTTTTTTAATTTCTTCGTTTGTTCATTCAATCATTCATTCATTCATTCGTACCTTCATTCTTTCCCTTTGTTTATTTGTTCATCTATTTATCTGTTTGTTCATCCACGTTCATCCAATTGTTCATTCTTTTGTTTATTTGTTCGTTCATTCCTTCATCCATTCATTTGCTCGATACCTTCGTTAGTTAATTTATTTGTTACTTTCATTCACTCGTCCATTCATTCATTTGTTTCACATATTCGTTCGTACCTTCTTTTATTTGTTTTTTTGTTTATCTGTTCATTCTTCCGATTGTTCATTCTTTCATTGGTTCTTTTTTCATTCATTCAAATGTCCATTTGCTTGTTCATCCATTCATTTGATTGCTAACTTTTTCGTTTGTTCATTCATGTGTTTTATTTATTCAGTCGTTTGTTCGTTCGTTTGTTCATTCATTCATTCCTGCATTCCAGCCAAACTATAAGAAACAAGACTTTACTAGAAATAAATTATTACATATAAATATATCATATTTATCATATACAAATATTTTTATATTATATTATATTATATATATATTTGTGTGTGTGTGTGTGTGTGCGTGTGCGTGTGTGTGTGTGTGTGTGTGTGTGTGAGTGTGTGCGTGCGTGCGTGCGTGCGTGCGTGTGTGTATATATATATATATTTCCTACTAGGATGAGGAAAATTTAGCAATGTAAAACCAAAAACATTTGCAAAAGCTAATCTGGATGTTAAAGTGTCTTTATGGAACTGTCTATAAATAACCTTTATTTTTGCATTGCAGTTTTGAGACTTGAGTGGCTCATTGTTTGCAGTAATGAGACGAGTTTCATATTTATCGCCAGATCGATGAGCAGCTCAGCTCTCCTGAGGCTGTGAAATTAGATTAAAGAGAAGTTAAATATGGCAACTGGTATTTTTAGATGGATTGTGTGTTTGTTTTTACACCTTTATGAGCAGTTGTGTAAAATATCACAGAACAACAGAGCAATGTCGATAGTGTCATTTAGACAGTTTTTAAAGCATACGAATGTGTTTGCAAAGCACGTCATGATTTTGCCAAGTATAATATGATCCTGGATTAATATCTTTATTGATACTGGAACGTAACTTTTGTTGGAAAATGTAATCCATAACAATTCCCTACCTCTAAAACCAAACATAACTGTAAATTAATATTGACTGTATATGTTGACTATGTGTCTAAGTATAAAGTCTGTTGACTGTTCACAATAATGCTGAAGATTTCCTTTTAATAGCACACTTCACTCCACAGCATTAACAGCACAGATGAACAGCATCATTCAAATCAGGGTTTAGCTCATGAATAATAAGTACATTGACAGCCAATCAGAATTGATCTTGCTTTATTAAGTTGATGCATTTCAAATTGCAGTTGAAGAACCTGTAGAGCACCCTTATAATAAGCAGAATGTTATTGTGTTAGTGATGTGGATGCTAATATACAGCTTCAGGCTTTAAGTGTGTGTGTGTGTGTGATGTGAGTGGATTTACTATGGAGGGCTGGTGTTGTTCGTGTAGTGGGCAGGGAGAATTGAAATACACGTCAGCACTGTGATTAAGCGGTAATGACACACTGGAGCGACACTGTGTTCTCTTGCAGGATTTGTAGTCCTGGTCTACACACACACACACACACGCACACACACACACACTCACGCACGCACACACACACACACACACACACACACACTATCTGAAATACTATACATCACCTGCAAGTGTGTGTGTGTGTGTGTGTGTGTGTGGATTCACTCCAAAATCTATCCTGCCTACCTAGACAGCATTTTAAGGCATCATAAACATTCTGACAGAAAGTCTGTCTTCTTTTAGCAGACACAATGAGTGCTATTCATCGCATTATAAATGCATTGCAACAAATATGACAAAAAATATAACAATTATGTGTGCAATGTATATCTAATTCATATTTACATTGAAATATAATTAGATTAGATGATCCCATTCCTATATGAAAATCTGATTTATGCAAATATATGCAAATTACTTATGTAAAATAAAGTTTATGTTTGGAATTCACATATATTATTGCAATTGACACATATTTTTTCAACAATGGAAATTAATAATATTAATGTTTAAATATATTAGCTATGATTTTATATATTCATACACACTCAGAAATAAATACATTGTTACTTTTTAGGTATTAATTTACCTTTAAGGGCCTGTTAGGATAAAAAATATACCTTTTGAAAAGGTACCGTCCCAATAACAGATGTTGCACCTTTATTTCTGAGAGTGTACAGTTGAAGTCAGAATTATTAGCCCCCCTTTGATGTTTTTTCTTTTTTAAATATTTCCCAAATGATAATTAACAGAGCAAGGAAATTTTCACAGTATGTCTGATAATATTTTTTCTTCTGGAGAAAGTCTGATTTGTTTTATTTCGGCTAGAATAAAAGCAGTTTTTAATTTTTTAAGAACTATTTTAAGGTTAAAATTATTAGCCCCTTTAAGCTATATTTTTTCAATAGTCTACAGCAGTAGTTCTCAAAGTGGGGATCAGGACCCCCCGGGGGGTCATGAGACAATGATGAGGGGTCACTTAGGGAAATCAAATAAATTTTTATTAAACCCACGTCAACACGGGGAGAACATGCAAACTCGAATTAATGAATATAATTACATTTGGGAGAAAAAAAAATGTAATTTTGAATGTGTGTGTGGATGTTTCCCAGGGATGGGTTGCGGCCGGAAGGGCATCCGCTACGTAAAAACTTGCTGGATAAGTTGGCGGTTCCTTCCGCTGTGGCAACCCGTGGATTAATAAAGAGACTAAGCCGACAAGAAAATTAATGAATGAATGAAAGCATTTAGCTTATCAGTCAGGATGTAGGGTTCCAGGATTCCTATGTAGGTGGTAGACATCAAGGCAGTCCACTAGGTATTAGAACAGAGCCTGTGTGTGTTTATGATTAAACAGAGCGCACAGATGCATTGGAAGAAAACACTAAAGCCAGAGTGATTTTTTTTCCAGAGCTGTATAATGATATAATAAAAGCATATCATTGATTTTGGGGGAAAACCTAATTTAAGTAGGGCTATTTACCCAATACTTGCAAATGCATAAAATAGAGAGAGAAAAGAGAGAGAGGTTTACACTCTTAAAGGGATGGTTCCACAAATAAAAGTATAGCCGGATGAAATAGAAGTTGTTAGTCTTTTTATTTTGAATAAAACTAGAAAAAAGGCGGAGCTTGAATTTGTGCTTGTGGACAGTTGGATGGAAGTGGTTTGCTATTGGTGGATCACATGTGGATGACAGGTCGATCCCGCCCCTTGTACATCTCAGTCTCATTTTTTTGCAGAAGTAATAAATAATAACAAGTCAAATTTTAGACTATTTTCCAATATTTGGGAAAGAATAAAATCCCAAAGCCTTTAGCTTATCTGTCAGGATGCTTCCTATGTGTGGTGGTATACATCAAGGCAGTTCTCTAGGTTTTAGAACAGAGCCTGTGTGTGTGTTTATTAGAAAACAGAGCGCACAGAGGCATCTGAAGAAAGCCTGAGCCTGGTGCTGACAGACTTTCAGGAGTTATTTCTCATTGCAGTCATGCCTGCAGTAAATACCTCACTTCACCGCGGTTGCTAGTGTCGTGACCTCTGACCTCCATCCACACGGCCGTGTTTCGCGGCTCAAGGCCAGCCGGACGTCAGCGCTGCAGAAAAGCGGGCGGTAATTCACAAGCCTCCACATCACCTGCCAGAAGCTATTGATTTTTGTTTCCCCAATCTCCAGAAGAGAAGCCGAGGAAAGATTAAAAACACTGTCAGTTTGGAGTTGAATAAGGATGGTGAACGAGAGAGAGAGGGTGGGGGGAGGGGGGATTAAATTCTTAAAGGAATAGTTCTAACAAAAGTTACAATGTAAAAAAAAATCGTAAAAAAAAAAGGTCAAATGGCTGGCAGCTTCGGCTGCCAAACAAAAACCATAAAATTACGGTAAAATTTCTTTGTTGAGATAAAGTGAAAAAATAATAAATCTACAAATATTTTCATTAAAATGTTTACAGAAAAACACTGTTATATTACAGACTTTACCTAGATTATTACGACAAAAAATGATTCTGAAGGCAATAACCTACTGCACCTTTAAGTGAACCATTACTTACAGTAATATTTATATATACAGTGCTCAGCGTATATGAGTTCACCCCTCACAAATCTCTCTTTTAAAATCACATTTTAAATAGGAAGCTCTACATTATTATATTTGTGCATATACATTAGACTTAGTCAGTGCTGAAGCCAAATCTGGAGCTCATCTAACAAAATTACTTGCGATATTAGTCCAAAACCTAGCACAGTCAAATTTACAGTATATGTTATAGAAAAATATTAAATACAATTTTTAAAAAAGAGGAAAAACCAAGAGAAGCAAAAAATAAATAAATAAAAATGTAAAACTTTTGCTGAAATTTTGCAGGTTGTAATTTTTTTGCAATATTTTGCCTGAATTTAATATCTTAATATTAATAATTAATATCTCTTTACAGCCATATCCTGTTCAGTTTTGAACTAAATTGGTCCTGTGGTCCACTACAGTGGACATGCTGTAAAATGAAAAGTAACAACAAAATTTAAAAACTCTAAATTGTAGATTTTTTTTACCCAAAGGATGTACAGGTAGGAAATCACAGGAAAAAAATGAAAAAAAAAATCGTTGGGTCTCAGGAGGATATAGCCAATATATAATGAAACTGAGATCGAGGCAGTGGCGCAGTAGGTAGTGCTGTCGCCTCACAGCAAGAAGGTCGCTGGGTCGCTGGTTCGAACCTCGGCTCAGTTGGCGTTTCTGTGTGGAGTTTGCATGTTCTCCCTGCATTCGTGTGGGTTTCCTCCGGGTGCTCCGGTTTCCCCCACAGTCCAAAGACATGCGGTACAGGTGAATTGGGTAGGCTAAATTGTCCGTAGTGTGTGTGTGGTTTTTTCCCAGAGATGGGTTGCAGCTGGAAGGGCATCCACTGCGTAAAAACTTGCTGGATAAGTTGGCGGTTCATTCCACTGTGGCGACCCTGGATTAATAAAGGGACTAAGCCGACAAGAAAATGAATAAATGAATGAAACTGAACTAGATTATACTCACAATTCAGCTTTATTAACCACTTACCATTAAACCGAACCACCATCTGTAATAAACAATGCAGATCTAAACCTTTGCCAATGGCATGGAGGTATAAAATAATGACAGAATAATAGTTTCACGTCTACTATTACTTAACCCAACTAACTACTTACCCCTCATAAGTCGTCTCTGGAGGATGAACCACACACACACACACACACACACACACACACACAGAAACGCAGATCGTTTATGCGTCAATGCAGACATGAGAGATGTTGATTATTAGCAATGGGCTTGATGGAGTTATTGCTTTCAGGACGTGACATTTGGAGAATCCTTAACTAAATTGCACTGCATTTGTTATTTCCCTGATGCCCTTCAAACAATGTTTGGGGATTGGGTCGTGGGGCTGGAATATTGGATGTGTTATTGGTTAAACTGATGGAGAACCAGATTAGTTTGGTGCTGGTTTCAGCCATTTATCAGCCGTAATGACCAGCCTCGCGCGTACACTACACAACTTTCATCATTAATGACAGGCTGAGAGTGTCTGTCCTGCGTCACTGCCGTCATGCGTTACAGTCAGCGTGTGTGGGTTAGTGTGAGTGTGAGTGAGTGTTTGTTTGTGTGTGTGTGTGTGATTGTGAGTGTGTTAGAGAGAACGAGAGAGAGAAAGAGAGAGAGAGTGTGTGTTGCTGTGTGTGTCTGTGAGTGTGTTATAGTGTGTTTGTGAGAGTGTGTGTCTGTTTGTGTGTGTGTGTGATTGTGTACAGGTATGTGTTTGCAGGTGCATTTTTCTGTGTGTGTGTGTCTGCGAGTGTGTTAGAATGTGTGTTTATGAGTGTGTGTGTGGTGTGTTAGTGTGACTGAAAGTGTGTTATAGTTTGTTTGTGTGTGTGTGAGTGCGTTAAGTTTGTGTGTGCGTGTGTGTGTGGGGGGGAGGGTGAGTTTCTCTCTGTGTATGTTTGTTTTTTGTGTGTGTCTGTGAGTGATTGTGTGGTGTATGTGTGTTGAGTTTGGCTGTGTGTGTGTGTGTGTGTGTGTGTGTGTGTGTGTGGTTGTGTATGTGTTTGCAGGTGCGTTTTTCTGTGTGTTTGTCAGCGAGTGTGTTAAAATGTGTGTTTATGAGAGTGTTTGTGTTTGTTTCTGTGGGTATCTGTGAGTGTGTGTGCGAATGTCTGTGAGTGTGTTGTGTGAAAAATACTTGTTAGTGTGAAAATATGTGTGTCATTCTATGTGCGTGTGTGTGTGTATGTGTGTGCGCTTGTGTGTGTTTGAGTGTGTTTATGTGTGTCTGTGTGTGCAAATATGTGTGTCATTCTGTGTGTGTGTGTGTATGTGTGTGAGTGTGCGCATATGTATGTCAGTGTGTGTGTGCTTGTGTGTGTGTTAGCGTGTTTATGTGTGTGTGTGTGTGTGTTTGTGTGTTAGTGTGTGTGCGTACTAGTGTGTGTGTTAGAGTGTGTTTATGTGTGTCTGTGTTTGTGTGTGCAAATATGTGTGTCATTCAGTTTGTGTGTGTGTGTGCGCGCTTGTGTGTGTTAGAGTGTGTTTATGTGTGTCTATTTGTGTGTGTAAATATGTATGTCATTCTGTGTGTGTGTGTGTGTGTGTTTGTTTGTTTGTTTGTGTGTGTTTATGTGTGTCTGTGTTTGTGTCTGCAAATATGTGTGTCATTCTGTGTGAGTGTGTTTGTGTGTGTGTGTGTGTATGCGTGTGTGAGTACTTGTATGTGTTAGAGTGTGTTTATGTGTGTCTGTGTTTGTGTGTGCAAATATGTGTTTCATTTTGTGTTTGTGTGTGCAAATATGTGTTTCATTTTGTGTGTGTGTGTGTGCAAATATGTGTTTCATTTTGTGTGTGTGTGAGTGTGCGCATATGTATGTTAGTGTGTGTGTTAGCGTGTGTTTATGAGTGTGTGTGTGTGCAAATATGTGTGTTAGTGTGTGTGCGTACTTGTGTGTGTGTTAGAGTGTGTTTATGTGTGCAAATATGTGTGTCATTCTGTGTGTGTGTGTGTGTGCACGCGCTTGTGTGTGTTAGAGTGTGTTTATGTGTGTCTATTTGTGTGTGTAAATATGTATGTCATTCTGTGTGTGTGTGTGTGAGTGTGCGCATATGTATGTTAGTGTGTGTGTGTGTGTGTTTGTTTGTGTATTTGTGTGTGTTTATGTGTGTCTGTGTTTGTGTGTGGAAATATGTGTGTCATTCTGTGTGAGTGTGTTTGTGTGTGTGTGTGTGTGTGTGTGTGTATGCGTGCATGCGTATGTGTGTGTGTGTTTGTATGTGTTAGAGTGTGTTTATGTGTGTCTGTGTTTGTGTGTGCAAAATGTGTTTCATTTTGTGTGTGTGTGTGTGTGTGTGAGTGTGCGCATATGTATGTTAGTGTGTGTGTGTTTGTGTGTGTGTGTTTGTGTGTGTGTTAGAGTGTGTCTATGTGTGTCTGTGTGTGCAAATACGTGTGTCATTCTGTGTGAGTGTGTTTGTGTGTGAGTTTGCGCATATGTGAGTTTGTTAGTGTGTGTGTGTGTGTCCATCTGCTGGTTTTGTTGTTGCAGTCTGGTTTGATTCATCTTCTCTGCGCTGCTGAAACACAGTTTTATTGACTCTGATCTATAGATATATAGTGGGCGGCATGGTGGCTCAGTGGTTAGCACTGTTGCCTCACAGCAAGAAGGTCGCTGGTTCGAGCCCGAACTGGGTCAGTTGGCTTTTTTGTGTGGAGTTTGCATGTTCTCCCAGTGTTGTCGTGGGCTTCCTAAAACTAAAATAAACAACAAAATACATCAAGAGTGCTAAAGCCATTAAACTTGAAGTACCAATCTAAACTAAATATCAAGTAAAATTAAAATTAAAAAGCAAGTTTCAAGTGATAACAGAATAAAAATGAAGTCTAACTCAAACATTAACAACACAAGTATCATCATAACTCCACAATAACACAACAGACATCCACAATAGTATAGTTTTCAGTCAGTTTGAGCTCAAGACTCATATTTGTTAACCCTACAGAGCTGGATTCATGAAAGCGAACAACATGACAGAGTATTTCCACAACACTGAGGTTAATTAGATTCCATTTTGCTTCTCCGTTTGCATGAAACAAAGCAAATTACGAACACACGATTGCTGATATAGTTTGAAAGCGAGTTCAGCAGTCTCCAGCAATGCAGAAAACAAACAGATTCATCTCTTGAAAAGCATGTCACACCTGAAATGATGCTTTGCTTCGCGTGTCATGTACAATAAAAATGCCGGTTAAATCTCTCGCAGCTATCCGGCGTCTTCATTACATGCTTCAGATATTATAGAGCAGATATTTATTCATCTCTGTCTCTTCGTTCAGCGATAACTCTTGAAGATGTCTCCCGTACTAATGGCGTCTGCACACCTACTTCTCCACAACAACACACGCAAAAAAAAGCTCCTGGTGAAAAACGAGCGTCCTCCATCAGCCGCTTTTCGTGTTTTAATATATCAAGGAGATCCAAATTAATTCTCCTCTGGAGGGTCTCGGATAAATCTGCCCATTTACTTGATCACCTTGAAAGTGCACGTGGAAATATATGAATGCAATAATGCGAGCGGCGTTAGTAATGCATTTACATATTAAAATGATCTGCAGCCGCCAGCTGTAATTTCTTGTTGGACACACACACACTTATACACACAAACATACAGATTATGTGTTGAAAAGGCATATTAGTTTTGCTTTTGGATTTTAATTTATTCTGCCTTCCAGCCTGGTTGAGACTCGCCACAACAACCCTTCCCCCAAACACATCATCCACACGCGGGTGAAATATTTCTCCGCTCTCCGCATTACAATATTCTCCACTGGGAGATGACGAGGCCTTCTGCCCTGGGTTTCTGAGCGCGTGCGTTAAAAGATCCAGCTTTTCTCCATGCTGATTGGTCAGTGTGGTGCTAATCGTGTCGTAGTTGGCTGATGTTCAATATTACAGGCTGATTTTAGTGTGGGTGGCGGTCATGTAATATAATTACACATTTAAATATATTTATTTTCCTTCAGCTAAGTCCCTGATTTATCAGGGGTCGCCACAGCGGAATGAACCACCAACTTTTGCAGCATATGTTTTAAGTAGCGGATGCCTTTCCAGCCGTAACCCAGTACTGGGAAACACCCATACACTCACATTCACACACACACACACTACGGCTAATTTAGTTTATTTAATTCCCCTATAGCACATGTGTTTGGACCGTGGTGGAGGAAACCCACACCAACATGGGGAGAACATGCAAACTCTACACAGAAATGCTATCTGACTTAGCTGGGACTCGAACCAGTGACCTTCTTGCCATGAGGCGACAGTGCTAACCACTGAGCCACTGTACCACGCATAAGCGAGTGTCAGAAGTGTAAATGTGCACAGCGCCACATGAGTTTTTCTGTTTTTTATTCAATGTCATCTCGTCTTGGTGGGATACAGCTCCAGCCAGAAGTTAATGCTAATTATTTATTGTTTATTAAATTACCCATTGTTTATGTTATATTAATCTTTACCCCTTACCCAACGCTATACCCCTAATTTTACGGTTTATTTCCGGCAACTGGGCTGCCGGGGAAAAAAAAGTAAAATAACGGCCTTTAAATTACAGAAATTTACTGTGAAATAATGGACATTAAATTACAGAAATTTACAGTAAAATAGGGGACATTAAATTACAGATATTTACTGTCAAATAATAAACATTAAATTACAGAAATTTACTGTAAAATAATAAACATTAAATTACAGAAATTTACAGTAAAATAAGGGACATTAAATTACAGAAATTTACAGCAAAACAATAAACATTAAATTACAGAAATTTACTGTAAAATAATAAACATTAAATTACAGAAATTTACTGTAAAATAATAAACATTAAATTACAGAAATTTACAGTAAAATAAGGGACATTAAATTACAGAAATTTACAGTAAAACAATAAACATTAAATTACAGAAATTTACTGTAAAATAATAAACATTAAATTACAGAAATTTACAGTAAAATAATAAACATTAAATTACAGAAATTTACAGTAAAATAAGGGACATTAAATTACAGACATTTACTGTAAAATAAGGGACGTTAAATTACAGAAATTTACTGTAAAACAATGAACATTAAATTACAGAAATTTACAGTAAAATAACGGACATTAAATTAATGAAATTTACTGTAAAATAACGGACGTTAAATTACAGAAATTTACTGTAAAATAAGAGACGTTAAATTAAAGAAATTTACTGTAAAATAACGGACGTTAAATTACAGAAATTTACTGTAAAATAACGGATGTTAAATTACAGAAATTTACTGTAAAACAATAAACATTAAATTACAGAAATTTACAGTAAAATAACAGACATTAAATTTCAGAAATTTACTGTAAAATAACGGACGTTAAATTACAGAAATTTACTGTAAAATAACGGACATTAAATTACAGAAATTTACTGTAAAATAACAGACGTTACATTACAGAAATTTTCTGTAAAATAACGAACGTTAAATTACATAAATTTACTGTAAAATAAGGGACATTAAATTACAGAAATTTACAGTAAAATAATGGACATCAAATTACAGAAATTTACAGTAAAATAACGGACATTAAATTACAGACATTGACTGTAAAATAACGGCCGTTAAATTACAGAAATTTACTGTCAAATAGTTTAAGTAATAGTTTTATCGTAGTTTAAAGGAAGTTGTCTGTGATTCTTCCTATTGTAAAGACATGCAATGTGAAAGCCCCTGTCGGTGAAGTCGCCAACCAAATTAGGCTAACACGAGAAACTTGCTTGATGGAAAGATGACTGAGGGAGAGGAGTTATTTCTGAAGCAGGATTCCTCGTGACCATACCTCGAGAAGTACATGTTAAGATGCAATAACTTCATTTCTGATGCTGTGCTCAAAAATACTTTAGTAATTTATAGTAAGTACTACTATAAATGACTGCAATATGTAGTATAATTTATTAATGAAGAGTTGTAAATATATATACAATATGCATAATGCTTATGACAAAATATTTCTCTTTACTATAAACGACTATAGTATTTTAAATGTGTAACACCTGCTTTTATTGGATTTTATTGTTTTAGCTGTTATATGTATTTCTGTTTAGTACAGCATATTATTTACAGTAAATAATTGAACTGGACTATTATGCCTCATGTTTTATTAGCAGTTTTATTGATCTCTAAGATATGATTGACTTGGATTTAAGTTGCTACGATTTAAAAATAAAAATTGCAAAAATAGCTTAGATGTAGCTAAGCTACTTTTTCCAAGTAGCTTTTAGCTTAGCTTGCTACATTTCCCAGAGGGTAGCTTTCAGTGTAGTTAAGCTACATTTTAAGTAGAGTCGCTAATAGCTTAGCTCACTACATTTGTCAAGTAGCTTGCCCAACACTGACAGAATGTTACGTTTACACACATCCCTGCACAAACTGCATGTAAATGCATCAGCGTTTTACAGCGTAATACTCACTACTCTTGAGTACTTTTAAAAGGGCTAATTTTAACTCATACTTTGAGTAATATTTACAACAGATACTTTTACTCTACCTGCACTGCATCTTTGGGCAAGTCTACTTTTATTCGAGTATGATTTTTCACTAATCTTTCCGCCACTGCATTTAATACTGTTCCTCTGTTAGCAATACCACATGCTTTAATATCTCAGACAGCACTAACAAACACAAAAGCATTGAGGAATCAGTCTCAGACCCCACTGAGAAAAAGACCCCTCTAACTAATCTTACACATATTTCTCACAACATATCGGAGATCTCAAATATCATCATCAAATTCTCTCGGTTTATCCTGCAGGACACATATTGACTCACTGTCTATTTTTACTTTCCCAGAGGATTGCTTGGAGGGAGATAGAAAGAGAGGGAGAGAGAGAGAACAAAGAACAAAGTAAGTCTCCAGAGGTTGAAGCATTTATTTCTTCTGGAAAGAGTCACCGATCATTGTTCTGAATGCATTTCCCTACTGTGGTCGTTTGATCCCCAATGGCTGCCCAGGTGTGAAACATGCAAATATCCCACAAATCCACCCGGGAGACTGCGCCATATCTGTGTGTTTTGTGTGTGTGTGTGAGTGTTTATTTAGTTGCTGACTACAAGCGAGAATCCGCAAGCGCTGTTATGTTTAGTAGGAACGATTACAGATGTACACGCGCACGCACACACACACACATGCGCGCGTCTCCAGCGCACGTTCACATCACAAAAAAACGTGAAGCTGAGGCCCAGGTGGATTGGAAAGCAAGCTGTTCTCCGCAGCCCCTCCCAGCCCGAGCTGTCAGCCAGGAATCTCTCATAATGAAGGCTAAAATATTTTATTCAGATTTATTAATTTGAAAATGAAGCGTGCCTGTCGGCGGAGGGACAGCTCTTCTCAATCTGTCATCTGTGAGGCGCGCGCCGCTGACACCGCCATACATTTGTCTTGTCGTATCTGACAGTCGGATTCTCCCGGGCGCGTCTCCGCCACGGATCACCCGGGGATTTTTTTTTCAGCCGAATAAAACACATTCCGACAAGGAACAGCCTCTTTATTAATGCAAATTAGGGCTGGAAAAAAAACGGCACCAGGCACTTGGCTTTAGACACCTGATTGTGTGTGCGCGCGCATATGTGTGTGTGTGTGTGTGGAGGTAGTTTTAATAAAAGCAGTGAGTGAGTGACTGTGGGTTTGAGAGCTCCCACACAGATCTGCCAGTCTCGGATGTGACAGAGCCCAGAGCGACGGGGGGCTTATCTCCACACACACACACATACACACACATGGCCGCCCACTGGGACGCGCGCACTCGCTGTTTTGACTGCTGTAAATTGGGTGGCCCAAAACAAACACTGGCATGAATGCTGCATTCATTTGTTTTAAGGGTCAAAAAGGATTTTCAAGAGGACAGTTTTTTATTTATTTATGAATATGGCAACCTCTTAGTGTGACTTTTTGTGTTGGTTATTCTACTTTATGCCCCTGAAAAGGAGTTAATTAGTATTAATTGTACTAATTAAGTGTGCATTCAGTTTTAATTGCAAGTTTCATTTAATTTCAATTGCAAATTGCATTTTTAATTTATTTTTCCCCAGCTATTTAATATTATTTTGGGGACTGTGTTGTGCCTACTTTAATTAATACTAATTTAATTAATAGCTTGATAATATTAATGCATATTCATTTTTTTAATTGCAAATTTAGCTTTAACTGCAAACTGTATTTCCTTCCCCAAAGGAAGCAACCTTTTAATGAGATGTTGTTCATTGGGGAACTACTTTAAAATGTTAAACTGAATTGATGCCCCTCAAAATTACCTATTTTAGCTATTATATTTTTGAAAATGTGTCAGATTTATATTAAGGATATATCAGTTGATGATAATGATAATAATAATAATATTAATAACACTATTATATAGCATTATTAATAATTTTATATTGTATTTATATATATTTTAAATTGTATTCATTCATTTTAATTGGCAAACATATTAATAATATTAATATGTATTATTTCACATTAATTAATATGAACTTAATTTAAATTTATATTTAAGATTAGCCTTTAATTACATATTTCGTTTGTTTTATATTTTCATTCAACATCAATTTAGCTTATTTGAGTTTGTGCTCCATAGCAATGCTTTGAATTGTTTTTTATTAATAAGTTCTTAAATATAAATATGCATTATTTAAGAATAGAATAATTAGTATTAAAATAAATGGATACTGGTGGCGCAGTGGGTAGCACATTCACTTCACAGCAAGAAGGTCGCTAGTTCAAGCCTCGCCTGGCTCAGTTGGCATTTCTGTGTAGAGTTTCCATGTTCTCCCCGTGTTCACCTGGGTTTCCTCCGGGTGCTCTGGTTTTCCCCACAAAGACATGCGCTGTACCTGAATTGGGTAGGCTAAATTGACAGTAGTGCGTGTGTGAATGAGTGTGCATGTTTCCCAGTGATGGGTTGCAGCTGGAAGGCCATTCGCTGCGCAAAACATATGCTGGATGAGTTGGCGGTTCATTCCACTGTTGCAGCTCGTGGCGTGCCCAAATGGAAACTCCCATTTTTATTCAAATTCTTCCCTCTTTCCCTCACCCGACACCCCCACCTAAACCGAGCCAGACACACCCACTTTCTTGACTTTTTCCAAACTAGAGGAGTGAAAACACCCTGCTGAAACAGGGGGGTTTCATGGCCCTTTAAAAAAACTAAGCCGAAAAGAAAATGAATGAATGAATAAATAAATTGGAACAGTAGATTTTTTTTAAAAGTTTAGTTCATTCTTTGTTAACAACAATAAAATAAATATATGAGCAAATTAATTCAATTAAAAGTGACACGGCTGACCCACTACTTGCATTTCTTTCCATCATGTTAAAGAGACAGTTCACCTTAAAATTTATATTCTGTCATCATTTACACACCCTTTACTTGTTTCAAACCCACTTCTGAACTCAAAAGAAGATTTAAAACAATGTTGGAAACCTGTAATCACTGACGACAATAAGATTTGCATTTCTCACAATGGAAGTCAATGGTTAAATTGTAGTGTACTAAGTAGTATTATAAATTGTGTATTTTTACTTTGCCTTGAGTTCATTTTTAGTATTGTATCGGTTCTTTTACTCCACTACTTTCTTTTAACCTGCAGTCACTACTTATTTTTTTTACTTATCTATGCACTGTAAAAAAAATGCAAAAAAATAAATATTTTTAATTGTCCCAACACAAAGGATTAAGTTAACTTTACAGATTTATGCAATTTAAGTGGATCGAACATAAAAACTCAAGTTGTTCCAACGAAATCTCAAGAATTGTGTTGTTTTAGGTCATTTTAAATATGTAGTTTAAACAAGTAACATTGTTTGAGTGTTGCTTTAACTTAATCTATTAAGTTAATCAGATTTCAACTACATATTTTAAGTAATTCAAGGTTTAATTTAGTTTAATCAGTTTGACTGATATAAGTTGAGATGACTAGAAAGGTTCATTTGATTCAACTAAAAAATCAAGGCAGCATGAATATTTTTACTGAAAGCACTCAAACAATGACGTTTGCTGTTTGTTTAAACTGCTTATTAAAAATCAGTTAAAACAACACAGAGTTTTTTGGAGACAACTTAATTATTTTATGTTCAATCGACTTAAAATTGTACAAATTAATAAGTGAACTTAATTCCATCATGTTGTCCCAACACAAATTGATTGAGTGGAACCCATCAATTTAAATAGTGTATGGAATGTCCCCACAATTCAGAAAAACAAACGTGTGTGTGTACAGTTTGTGTGCATGCATGTGTGTGTGTGTGACTCTGGCCTGAATGAGTACAGTCGAGTTGTTGCTTTCTTTCACCGAGTGTCCTTTGACATTTATCTCTGCTCACCTGCTCTGTGATGCAGATTTAGAGTGACGTTTCTCTCTCTCTCTCTCTCTCTCTCTCTCTCTCTCTCTCTCTCTCTCTCTCTCTCTCTCTCCTTCTCTCTCTTTTCCACTTGTCCCACTTTTTCTTCTCCTCTGACCCTCTTTTAGCCACTCGCTCTCTCTGTCTTGTGTTTCCTCTAATGTTCTTTCTGTCTGTTTATTTTTACTGCTTACCTGCACATCTGCTCAACATTATTTCTTACAACTGATGGGAGAAACAAACACATCAGCATCTCATGTGAGCAACCAGCATCCAAACCACAACGCTGTGGTGTTTCTCAATGAATGAAGTCTCTTTATGTGTGCTACACACGTAGATAAATGTGTTTCAGATTTGAGAGGTCTGTATCCTCTATATTTTTGCCAGTAAAGTATAGTTCACATATACAGTTGATGTCAGAATTATTCGCCCCCCTGTTTTTTTTTACATAATTTCTGTTTAACAGAGAGAAGTTTTATTCCTACACATTTCTAAACATAATAGTTTTAATAACTCATTTCTGATTTATAACTGATTTATTTTATCTTTGCCTTGATGACAGCAAATAATATTAGACTAGATATTTTTCAAGACACTTCTATACTGCTTAAAGTGACATTTAAAGGCTTAACTAGGTTAATTAGGGTAACTAGGCAGGTTAGGGTAACTAGGCAGGTTAGGGTAATTAGGAAAATTACTGTATAATGATGGTTTGTTCTGTAGACTATCAAAAAACAAAATAGCTTAAAAAAGCTAATAATTTGACCTTAAAATGGCTTTAAAAATTCAAAACTGCTTTTATACTTGCCAAAATAAACAAATAAAAATATATATTAAAAAAAATATTATAGTAAATACTATGAAAATTACTTTGCTCTGTTAAACATCATTAAGGAAATATAAAAAAATAAATAAATAAAGGGGGGCTATTAATTCTGACCTCAACTGTATATTCTAATACTGTGATCAATGCCATGGGCGTAGAAATGGATGTATTTTAAATGTTACCGTACGTTCACACCGAAAGCAGCGAGAGCGTCCAAGGTCGCTCTGGCCACCCTGGCGACAACACTGTCTGCCTTCAGCTCCGGCAGCGAGAGCGTCAAAACTCGCTACATTGATCTCGTATTTAAAGGAGCCGTTGCAGCATATCAGTTACATTCCTGCATAAAACATGTATCTAGCGTGAAAATGTTGCACACTTCTTATCAAATTCATATAACAATGGAAGATCAAGTTGCATGTGGTGTGGCTTTGCTCTATTTATCCAATATGTGTCCATATTTCTGAAACATGCTGAAGCAGCAGTATTGTTTTGTACTGTCAAGATAAATTTACATAACATTAATGCACTCGCCAGTAACTTATTTAATGCATGTTCCTGTTAGAAAACATTGTAAATAATTGGAAATCCGGCGACGCAATCATCAAACCTTTGGGAACAACTGTGGTCGGAACCAAAGTTCACAGGTCTGTGTTCTCTGAACTGCTATCAAGCGGTGGACGTCTTCATTCTGATTGCTTGCCGCCGAACCGCGTCATAGCTCATTACCATAAAGTTGACTTGATTTCAACTCTACTCGACGCCCACGCAGGAGAAGACGTGCCGTTCTGCTCCTTACCGCGTATCGCCGCCGGCTCTCATTAAAAATGAATGACTTCCGGCTACTTTGACGCTCTCGCCGATTTCGGTGTGAACGTACAGTTAGTGGTTTAGTTTTAACATTATTACACCTGTAGATGGCGACACTTGACCTTCTTTATGAGTCGTTGAATTGTTCACTTAAACAAATCATTCAAAGCACTGGTTTATTCAGGAGCAAATTAAACAAACGCACTGAATGATTCAGTATTCGTCTGAACATTTTGTCAAATAAATTAAGAATTCACTTTTTATTAAGTTTGCCACAAAACTTAAGTCACGTCCAGTTTATTTTCTGCACTATATATTAATCATGTATATACGTATGTTTGTGTAAACATATTACAACTATTTACTGATGGTTGACTCTGAAGGAGTAACATAATTCATGCGCATGTAGCGGAGGCCAGCTAGTGAGTGCTGTGCAGGTAAACCTCACTCTGACCTCTAAAGGTGCTCTAGCGACAGATGCAAGAAGCCTTGTGCTGCATCCCAATACTATGCGTCCTAAATAGTATTCGAAAATCGAATTAGTATGTCTCAAACCATAGTATGTTGAAAAGAGTATGCCAGAGGTTCCCGGATGGTTTGCTATTTCCGGTAAAAAAATCTGTAGAAAAGTGTAGAAACGTCCCTACTCTAACCGCTGATATTGCCCACAATACATTGCGTGTTGGATGTGAATGCAATTAGAACTACAAACGTGTGTGAAAAGTGACGAACGGTCAAGTAGAGAGGCTTCGGTAAAGATGTTGGAATGACTTTTAGTAAAAATCTAGCCTATTGGAAAATATTTAAATCGCATTATCTGTGTTATATTTCAACTGCAGCAAACAATACTGAACATATATAAAGACGCGCTTGGATGTCAAAACGCCTGAATGCATAATTACCCAAAGACCTGAGGAGATTTCTCTGCATGAAACACCATTAATGAATGGGAGATTTTTCTGCTGCTGCTTCTCCAATAAGGTAGGAAATTAAATAAGACAGAAATGTGAATGGCGTGTGGATGATTGACAGGGGGCATAACTAAACAACACAACAATTTGTTATAGAGGAAGTAGTATGTCCCAAAGCTTGCATGCTCTTCTATTGCACTCTCGAAAGCATAAACTTTTCCTTCACAAAAAGGGCGTAGTATACACATTTTTAGGGTAGTATAAGTATGCGAATTGGGACGCAGCAATGGTCTTTAACCTCCTTGTTAGAGCAACCGACTCCCATGCGGAAGGTTGCTGGTTCGATCCTAGCTCAGAGCGGGTTGGGTGGTGTAAGACTGGCGGGGTTACACACAGTAATTCATTCATTCATTCATTCATTTTCTTTCTGGCTTAGTCCCTTTATTTATCAGCGGCCACCACAGCGAAATGAACCACCAACTTATCCAGCATATGTTTTACGCAGCGGATGCCTTTCCAGCCACACCCCATGCACTGCATTCACACATACACTACGGCCAATTTAGCGTACCCAATTCCCCTATGGCGCATGTCTTTGGACTGTGGGAGAAACTGGAGCACCCGGAGAAAACCCAAGCCAACACGAAGAGAACATGCAAACTCCACACAGAAATGCCAACTGACCAATGCCTTGTTGATGCCAAAGGTCAGAGGAGAATGGCCAGACTGGTTCCAGCTGATAGAAAGGCAACAGTAAATCAAATAAGCACTCGTTACAACCGAGGTCTGCAGAAGAGCATCTCTGAACACGTCCAACCTTGAGGCAGATGGGCTACAGCAGCAGAAGACCACACCGGGTGCCGCTCCTGTCAGCTAAGAACAGGAAACTTAGGCTACAATTCACACAGGCTCACCAAAACTGAACAATAGAAGATTGGAGAAACGTCGCCTGGTCTGATGAGTTTCCGTTTCTGCTGCCATTTCTGCTGTGGGGTCAGAATTTGGCATCAACAACATGAAAGCATGGATCCACCCTGCCTTGTGGTGGTGTAATGGTGTGGGGGAGATTTTTTGGCACACTTTGGGTGTGTTAGTACAACTTAGCATCCTGTCAACTCATAACTGAGTGTCAGTAAATCTAAAATGATTATATTTTATATTTATTATAATTTAAAAGAACCAGAAATATCTGCTTTCCAATATACAACGATTTGACATAAAAACAGATCCACGGTTCACTGCTGTAAAACGTGCCTGAACTGCCTTTGACCCATGACCCGGTAACTATCTCACAATCTAATGAGGCTGAAGAGGCGCACACACACACACACACACACACACACACACACACACACACACACACACACACACACACACACACACACACACACACACACACACACACACAGAGCTGCCAGGGATACAAATGAAAAGTGTTGGAGTGTAAAAGTGTCCTCAGAGACGTGTAAGCACTTCAGAGAACTCAATCAGACGCTCCACATGTGCACTTACAGGCGGACAGAGAGCTATTGTTTTCACAGCTCATGGACAGACACAGATAAATTCACTTTCCAGCCGTAGACTTCTCGCACTGCTTATGTCCACAATCCAACATTAAACAGTTTTCAGATTGAAAGGGAATAATGAAAGAAAGTAAAACACTTTTTGGTAACACTTTAAAATAATTAGCTAATGTTATTATTAACATTAACATAAGCATATCCAAAAGCTTATTCATTCAGCTTTCAGATGATGTGTAAATCTCATATTAAGAAAGTGACCCCTATGACTGTTTTTGTGGTCCGGGGTCACATTTTAGCTTCAAACTATGAATGCTGTATAATGAAGCTCAGCTGCGTCGGACACTGTGATCCTCTCGGTGTATTATTGTTCAGCGTCTGGACTGGCCCATGTTCAAGGTTAACCTTTCACAGACACTTGATTGTGAGGAGAAGGTTAAACAACACATTAACATGCATTAAAATATTAAATTATGGCTCCATTTACTGTGTGAGGGAAAAACAACAACATAAAAAAGGCTTTTAAAGGCCGTTTATAAAGAGTCAGGACGAAGCTGCCGGCTAGAGGAGGCAGAAACACCTTCTCTCTCTCTTCCTCTGCCAGATCATGGTTTCTTTGAATTTCGGTTTAATGAACTAATGCAGGTCAGTCCTGTAATTATACTCTGCAGCAAAGATGGAAAGACAGACAACAAAGTTATAAAATAAAAGACACAATTCTCCAGCTGCGTGACTGAGATGTAACTGAGGACAGTTATCACATTACACTAAATATAAGAACTGGAGAGAAGACGAAATACTGCTTTACATGTACAAAGGGGTGGATTGGCCATAGGAATCACCGAGACAGATTTTCTAACTTATAGTAAAATCAACTAAGCACTTTAAAAGCAAGATTTACTCATTTATTTAAACTAATCGCTTCAAAAGCAACAGAATGACCTACTTTCTTTAAGTAAAGTCAACTAATCGCTTCAAAAGCAACAGATTTACTCACTTTATTTAAGTAAAGTCAACTTATCGGTTTAAAAGCAACAGATGTACTCACTTTATTTAAGTAAAGTCAACTAATCGGTTTAAAAGCAACAGATGTACTCACTTTATTTAAGTAAATTCAACTAATCGGTTTAAAAGCAACAGATGTACTCACTTTATTTAAGTAAAGTCAACTAATCGCTTCAAAAGCAACAGATTTACTCACTTTATTTAAGTAAAGTCAACTAATCGCTTCAAAAGCAACAGATTTACTCACTTTATTTAAAGTAAAGTCAACTAATCGGTTTAAAAGCAACAAATTAACTCACTTTTTGATTAAAGTCAACTAATCGCTTTAAAAGCAACAGATTTAATCACTTTATTTAAAGTAAAGTCAACTAATCGCTTTAAAAGCAACAGATTTACTCACTTTATTTAAAGTAAAGTCAACTAATCGCTTTAAAAGCAACAAATTAACTCACTTTTTAATTAAAGTCAACTAATCGCTTCAAAAGCAACATATTTTACTCACTTAAAGTAAAGTCAACTAATCAGTTTAAAAGCAACAGATGTACTCACTTTATTTAAGTAAAGTCAATGAATCGATTTAAAAACAACAGATTAATTCACTTTAAGTAAAGTCAACTAATCGCTTCAAAAGCAACAGATTTACTCACTTTCTTTTAGTCAACTAATCGCTTTAAAAGCAACAGATTTACTCACTTTTTAAGTAAAGTCAACTAATCGTTTCAAAAGCAACAGATTTACTCACTTTAAGTAAATTCAACTAATCGATTTAAAAACAACAGATTAATTCACTTTAAGTAAAGTCAACTAATCACTTCAAAAGCACCAGATTTGCTCACTTCTTAAACTAAAGTCAACAAATTGCTTTAAAAGCAATAGATTTACTGGCTTCATTTAAGTAAAGTCAACTAATCGCTTAAAAAGCAGCAGATTTATTCAAAGTAAAGTCAACAAATCACTCTCTACAATATAAGTACACTGTGGAAAATGCAGGGTTCTACACAATTCATTCATGTTATCTTGACAAATTCAAGTGGAATGAACATAAAACAATTAAGTTGTGAGAGATCGTGAGAGATAAGTTGTTGTCACCCCCCCCCCCCCAAAAAAAAAAACGCAAGAGTTATATTATTTCAACTCATTTTAATAAGTACTTCAAATAAGCAGCTAAAGTTTTTTTTGTGTGTGATAGGAGAATAGGGGAGGAATAGAGCAGGACAGCAGGGCAGACGCCACACTAACATAATGAAGCTTGCAAATAAACAAGCTGTTGATGGATGTGATGGAGGAGCGGTGCAGCTGATGGAGAAGAGCTGGAGGTGCTGGACTATGTGTCTCTGTGAGGCTCATTGATGTGGCTCTGGGCTCTCGCTGATCAGTATGTCTGCTCAAACAGCTCCTCTTTGTTCTGGCCTGTATTGATTCTTTCAGACCGCTCTATGGAGGCTCCGCTGGCGTGTTGTTCACAGCGTATCTGAGGCTCCGTCGTGCCCTCGAACCCAGACACTCAGACCACAATCTCTCACGAGTCTGCTGCTCTGTCATACCTACACTGTTCATTTCCATGCGGAGATGTCAGTCTCAGTGCTGCTGAATGCGAGTGCTGTTAGCTATTCAGACTGGAGCAGACTAGACTAGAGGAGCTTAAAGGAAACCTGTCCGATCATCATTATTTTGCAATGCTTTTATAGATTGTTTATATTGCGCTTATGTTTTTGCTTGTGTGTGTGTGTGTGGTGTATGTGTGTATGTCTGTGCAATGTGTTGATGATGACTCTGAAAGCTGGAAGGAAAAAAGCTGTGTGTGTGTGCATTCTTTGTAAAGCGCTCAAAAGGGTCGCAAAACACCAAAACACCATGTTTTGAGCTGTTCACAGTTATATATGTGTCCCACGCTGCTAAAAACACTATTAGGACTACTAACAAGTGAAAATTGGTTGTTTTGCGTTATTTTGAGCAAATTCTATCTTTAGATTTGAAAAGAATTTTTGAAGCTGCGTCACGCTGATTAGATCATTGCAACCCAGGCTCATTGTGGAAACGTAGCCCCGCGGACGTTTCTGCGGACCGCGATTTACGTCCCGGGAGGTACGTATTCGAACGGTTTTTGTTTTCGCGGATCCGCGAGAGGCCGCTGTGCGCGCTTTTTCGCGTCTCGGGCGGCTCTCGGGAGCGCGCGCCGTTCGCGCCCATGCCGTTCTCGCGCGAAAAGCCGCCGGATCGGCTGACTCGGCCGACTCGGCCGCCCTCCTCTTCCTCCTCCTCCTTCCCTAAACCCGAGCAACGGTTCGCAAAAGCCGTCTAGATAAAAAAGCAAAAGCCCTCGTCTTCGATTTCGACCGCGTTTTCGGATCCTGCCGGGTTCTCGCCCTTATTTTTCGGATTCCATTTTTCGTCTTACCTGATTTCCGGAACCGCTGTTCCCCGGACTCGATCCCGGTCGTCGTCCCCGCGGCCGGCTCCTCCTTCGGGGCCTCCGCTCCGCCGACGCAACGCTGTGAGCTAAGGGAACAAACTGATTGCATCGGGAAAGCCCTCCACTCGGAGGCGAGCCGTCGGCCGGCGAGCGCGAAGAGGAAGGTGGAGCGGCGCCACACCGCCCCACAGCGTTCGCTCGAAAAAAACTAAACGCGGCCTTACGTACCTCCGGCCACGTAAATCGCGGTCTCCAGAAACATCCGCGGGGCTACGTTTCCAGAATGAGCTTGGGTTGGATCATTGTGTACATTCCAGCTTGTAGACTGGACGTCTGTACCTGCGAGTGCATTGTGACGTCTCTGTGTGCTGCATTAATTCGTGTGA
This sequence comes from Danio rerio, assembly GCF_052040795.2. NCBI lineage: Eukaryota > Metazoa > Chordata > Actinopteri > Cypriniformes > Danionidae > Danio > Danio rerio. The sequence goes on from NC_141026.1 coordinate 2,882,597, forward strand.
AAGACTTGACTCAAACCAATCAGCGCTCTCTATTGTGTATGCTGTGCAACTTCATTAATATGCATGATAGCTTCAAAGGCTGTGTTTACCTGTTACAGTGTTCAGAGAGACGCTACGTTGTGTTGCCAACCGTATTTGAAACAAGTGGAGAGATAGGTTATCAGTGTTGTGTTTATAAATGTGCAATGAAAGTTTTTTTTCATTTCTTCGCTATGAGAGCGCAGCTAGACTCACATGTGGATTACAGTGCTCTGCTAACATGTAACAAAAATATATTGGTAATGCTGTGTTCACATCAGACGCTGAACACGCGGATAAATCGCTCTATTCGCGCGTAAATAGATGCGTGAACATTCACGTGTCAAATTCACTTCAGAACAGATGCGGATTCGTGTGATGGGCAGGTCTTCTGTCTGCCTGCTGACTGAAGCATCGTTGCTAAATGGCTCACATGGATTTTATAGAGAGAATAGCTTTTCCTTATGTGCTTTATAAAAGCTAAAAAAACAGTGTTGATTACTTTGGAGCAGTGTCTGATTCCACTAGATCCTTTTAGAGGTGCACCCAGCTCTGTTAGCGCATAAACTCCTCCAGAAACTGTACCTGGATGATGGAGGCTTTCAGAGGTGCTTCTCACTGAGCCGTCGGTGTATGCAGGAGGATTTTCCCCCGGGACACCAAGTTACAGAGAAATGTAGAGGTTTTTCTCTCCCATTCGCCGTGCGGTATCCAACATTCCATTAAAACTACACTCTTCCAGCAGTTCCTCGCATCCAATATCTCGTTTGTCACGGGGCATGCATGAAATGTTCCTGAATGAAAGTGAAAGTGCTGAACTGTAGCTAAAGTTCACGAATTAATACTTTGGCAAATAATTTGATTACTGATGTCCATGTAAACAGTCACTGTCTTTTTCCTCTGCGTCTGTGTGTTGTATTGCCACAACATGTGCCCAAATCAGCATGTGCCCAAACGAAAACTCCCATTTTTATGCAAAACCTTTTATCTTCCCCTCCCCCGACACTCCCACCTAAACAGAGCTGGACACACCCACTTTCCTCACTTTTTTCAAACTAGAGGTGTGAAAACACCCTGCTGAAGCAGGGGGGTTTCATGGCCCTTTAGGAGACCTTTTAAAGGCACTATACAAAACAAATGTATTATTATTATTATTATTATTATTATTCATTCATTTTCTTGTCGGCTTAGTCCCTTTACTAATCTGGGGTCGCCACAGCGAAATGAACCACCAACTTATCCAGCAAGTTTTAACGCAGCGGATGCCCTTCCAACCGCAACCCATCTCTGGGAAACATCCACACACACTCATACTCATACACTACTGACAATTTACCCATTCACCTGTACCGCATGTCTTTGGACTGTGGGGGAAACCGGAAAACCCATGCGAATGCAGGGAGAACATGCAAACTCCACACAGAAATGCCAACTGAGCTGAGGTTCGAACCAGCGACCTTCTTGCTGTGAGGCGACAACACTACCTACTGCGCCACTGCCTCGCCTATTATTATTATTATTATTATTATTATTATTATTAGTGTGACTGTCAAATTCTGAATTTAATCAACTTAATTTTTCTAGTCATCCCAACTTACTGACTGACTAAAAATAGTGAGTTAATCATTGTATATCTTAAAAAAAAATGTAGAGGAAACCTGATTAACTTCATAAAATACATTAAGATTACATGAAAAACATTTGTTTATGACTTTATGTCATACTTTTTACAGTGTCAAAACAATTGTACACTCATATTTGTCTTGTAATCCAGGAACAGCACTCCAATTGTACAGAAGATTCCAGCTCATTGTCAGTGGTTATAGTCAGGAGTGAGAGCAGACTTCTAGGTAATGAGTGTCTATCAGGTTTAAAGATGTGGGACCAGTGACTCATCTGCAAGTTCACAGAAAGCCAGTGATTTGAGCAAACTCACTACTGTCAGAGAGAGAGAGAGAGAGAGAGAGAGAGAGAGAGAGAGAGAGAGAGAGAGAGACAGAGAGAGAGAGAGAGACAGAGAGAGAGAGAGTGAGGGATGACCTGTGGCAGAGACGAGAGAGAGAACGACACCACAGAGATTCAGAGATACACTGCACAACTGCAGCGCTGTCAGCTCCAATCCACTCATGACCACCCACACACACACACACACACACACACACACACACACACACACACACACACACACACATATATACAGTACATATAGACATACACACACACAGGCATACTTATGCGCATACACACAGACCAACACACACACACACATGCAGAAATACACACACATATAGATACTTGCATACAGACAAATACGCACATACAGACACAAGCAAGCATGCGCAGACACACGCACACATAGACCTACATATACAGACATACACAGAAACACACATACATGCATACATAGACACACATATACACACTCACTCACACACATACTGTACACACATACACTTACATACAAAGTCACACCCACAAACATGGACACACATGCACACACACACATAGACTGATACACACTCTTGCAAACACAAACATGCTTGCACAAGCATGCACAAACACATATACAAACTGACACACACACACACACACACACACACACACACACACACACACACACACACACACACACACATACATACATATACACAGACACACATGCAAACAAATGCACTTACACCCATACACACTCTCGTAAACACACATACTTACACATGCACACACAAATACACACATGCTCAAATGCACAGACACATATTACACACAGGTTGACACAAACATACACATACACACACACATATACACGGACACACATGACCACACAATCACACTCATACACCCTCTTGGAAACACATGCTGACACACACACTCACACACACACACACACACACACACACACACACACACACACACACACACACACACACACACACACACACACACAAACACACACCATATCACACTGACAAACATGCAAGTACAGTCACATAGACACATAAACACCTATATGGATGCACACACATACACAGACACACATCCATGCATACACACAAACAAAAAACACAGAGACACATTTGTACTAGTGCACTAATGTACATATGCACACACACACACACACACACACACACACACACACACACACACCTAAAAGCGTAACGGCATGTGTGTTAGTGTGAAGCTGCACACACACTGCGCTGCTTTAAGTGATTACTGTAAAGCTCTTTCATTGATGAGGAATATGATCTACGGTTGGCATTAATTCATGTCGTTATTGATATGCAGCTGCAAAGCCTTGATGCTGGCGTAAGTCGTACGTCAATAGTCATTCCTGGAGGTTCTTTTTACCGTATTAAAACTGTAAATTAAGATATCTTATTTATGGCAGTATTATTCGAATACGCTGAAGACTCCCGGCAAGGTTCTCTCAAAGTTATCCATACACGTTCATTTAATCTCATTTTCCTTTGGCATGACGTCATAGTGACGTTGTACCCTAACAGACCCCAATGTCATGGGGACGTTTGATTTTGTTTTGAAATGAAAATCGTGTTCACGTTAAAACCCAACGTCAGGCCGACGTCAACGTCTAACCTAAAATCAACCTAAAATCAACCAAATATCAACGTCTAATGATGATACACCTTAACGTTGTGTGGACGTTATCATTATGACATCTATCAGACATTGGATTTTGGTTGTAAATTAAAATCGTGTTGACGTTAGAACCCAACGTCAGGCCGACGTCAATGTCCAACCTAAAATCAACCTAAAATCAACCAAATATCAATGTTTAATTATGTTACACCTTGACTTTGTGTGGACGTTATCATTATGACGTCTATCAGACATTGGATTTTGTTTGTAAATTAAAATTGGGTTGACTTTAGAACCCAATGTTATAGGCCGACGTCAACGTCCAACCAAAAATCAACCAAATATCAACGTCTAATCATGATACACCTTGACGTTGTGTGGACGTTATCATTATGACATCTATCAGACGTTGGATTTTGTTTGGAAATGAAAATTGGGTTGACGTTAGAACCCATTGTCAGGCTGATGTCAACGTCTAACCTAAAATCAACCAATTATCAACGTCTAATCATGATACACCTTGACGTTGTGTGGACGTTATCATTATGACATCTATCAGACGTTGGATTTTGTTTGGAAATGAAAATTGGGTTGACGTCAGAACCAAATGTCAGGCTGACGTCAACGTTTAACCTAAAATCAACTAAATATCAACTTCTAATCATGTTACACCTTGACGTTGTGTGGACGTTATCACTATAACATCTATCAGACGTTGGATTTTGGTTGGAAAAGAAAATCTGGTTGACGTTAAAACCCAACTCAACATCCAACCTAAAATCAACCTAAAATCAACCAATTATCAACGTCTATTCATGTTACACCTTGACGTTGTGTGGACGTTATCACTATAACATCTATCAGACGTTGGATTTTGGTTGGAAAAGAAAATCTGGTTGATGTTAAAACCCAACTCAACATCCAACCTAAAATCAACCTAAAATCAACCAATTATCAACATCTATTCATGTTACACCTTGACGTTGTGTGGACGTTATCATCATGACGTCTATCAGACGTTAGATTTTTGTCACATTTCTTAACACAATCTCACATCAACCAAATATCAGTTTAATTTGACGTTGTTATTGGACATCAAAATAATGTTGTCCTTAGACGCTGGCTAGACATAGAAGTTTGGTCACCTGACTTCACAACCAAAATCTAACCTAATATTAACGTCATGTTGTGTGCCTGCTTGGTTTATTCATCAGGGGTTGTTGCCACAGTGGAATGAACCGCCAACTTATCCAACATATGTTTTACACAGCGGATGCCCTTCCAGCTGCAACCCAACACTGGAAAACACCCATACACACCGTATTTTCCTCTGTGTGCTCCGGTTTCCCACACAGTCCAAACACATGCGCTATTGGGGAATTGAATAAATTGCATTGGCCGTAGTGTCTGCATTCTTGTGAGAGTGTATAGATGTTTCCCAGTACTTAAAACATCTTTTATAACATGAAAACACAGGTCTTAAGTTATGGAATAAATGAAAGAATTGTCATTTTGACTATATGAAAGATGTTATGATGGAGTGCTTTTCCATAAGTAAGTCAGATGAGAAATGCTTCTTCCTCCACTGTGGTGTTGCATTTGACATTGTGGTCTGAAATGGACTCTGTTACTTTTAATAGCTGTGAATGTATGACATGGAATCGCGTTAGGGTGGCAATGTTATCCAGTACCATAAACAATGAGGAACATATGAGTGGCTGCAATTAACACAGTTGCACATATTCTTGTTGTGAGACGCAATTTTACAAGAATGAAATAGTTCAGTGTTTTCAAACTGGATACTAACTCTTTTTGTAATATTAGAAAATAAATAATGTATATAAATGTCATTTAATCAGGATTTATGGCATTCAAAAAAGTTAATATACAAATAAATATAAAATACATATAATATGTATTAGATAAAAAATTTAGAATATAAATAAATACAGATAGTGGCCTCACGGTGGCTCAGTGGTTAGCACTGTGGCCTCACAGCAGAAAGGTCGCTGGTTCGAGCCTTGGTCAGTGGACATTTCTGTCTGGAGTTTGCATGTTCTCCCCGTGTTGGTGTGGGTTACCTCTCGGTGCTCTGGTGTCCCCCACAGTCTAAACACATGCGCTATATGGGAATTGAAGAAACTAACCGTGGCGCCATATTTACCTCATTTAACTCATATTTATCGATGCTCCATGAAGTGTGTGTGTGTGTGTGTATGTGTGTGTGTGTATGTGTGTTTGTGTGTGTGTGTGTGTGTGTGTGTGCGGTCAGGACAGATGTTTGGACAGTGTGACGGTCTCTCCTTCTTCACAAAGGATCTCTCAGGGATTGGCAGATGGTGAGATGCGCACTACAGAGTTGCCATTGCCAGTTACAGAACTGTCCTTTTACCAATTCAGAACAGAGCAAAAGAGGCAGGGGCCAAAGTCTGTCTGTCTGTCTGTCTGTCTGTCTGTCTGTCTGTCGGTCTGTCTGTCTGTCTGTCTGTCTGTCTGTCGGTCTGTCTGTCTGTCTGTCGGTCTGTTTGTCTGTCTGTCTGTCTGTCTGTCTGTCTGTCTGTCTGTCCGTCCGTCTGTCTGTCTGTCTATCCGTCCATCCGTTCGTCCATCTGTCTGTTTGTCCGTCAGTATGTCTGTCCGTCTGTCGGTATGTCTGTCTGTCTGTCGGTATGTTTGTCCGTCTGTCTGTCTGTCTGTCTGTCTGTCTGTCTGTCCGTCTGTCTGTCTGTCGGTCTGTCTGGCGGTCTGTCTCGCGGTCGGTTTGTCCATCCGTCTGTTTGTCCGTCTGTTTTTCCGTCTGTCTGTCTGTCTGTCTGTCTGTCTGTCTGTCTGTCTGTCTGTCTGTCTGTCGGTCTGTTTGTCTGTCTGTCTGTCTGTCTGTCTGTCCGTATGTCTGTCTGTCGGTCTGTCTGTCGGTATGTCTGTCTGTCTGTCTATCCGTCCGTCCGTCCGTCCGTTCGTCCATCTGTCTGTTTGTCCGTCTGTCTGTCCGTCTGTCAGTATGTCTGTCTGTCTGTCTTTCCGTCTGTCTGTCTGTCTGTCTGTCTGTCTGTCTGTCTGTCTGTCTGTTTGTCCGTCTGTCTGTCTGTCTGTCTGTCGGTCTGTCTGGCGGTCGGTTTGTCCATCCGTCTGTTTGTCCGTCTGTTTGTCTGTCTGTCTGTCTGTCTGTCTGTCTGTCTGTCTGTCTGTCTGTCTGTTCTTCTGTCCGTCTATTTGTCGGTATGTCTGTCTGTCTGTCTATCCGTCCGTCCGTCCATCTGTCTGTCTGTCTGTTCGTCTGTCTGTCTGTCTGTCTGTCTGTCGGTATGTCTGTCTGTCTGTCTATCCGTCCGTCCTTCCATCTGTCTATTTGTCCGTCTGTCTTTCTGTCTGTCTGTCTGTCTGTCCGTCTGTCTGTCTGTCTGTCTGTCTGTCTGTCTGTCTATCCGTCCGTCCGTCCGTCCGTCCGTCCGTCCGTCCGTCCGTCCGTCTGTCTGTCTGTCTGTCTGTCTGTCTGTCTGTCTGTCAGTATGTCTGTCTGTCCGTCTGTTTGTCTGTCTGTCTGTCCGTCCGTCCGTCCGTCCGTCCGTCCGTCTGTCTGTCTGTCTGTCTGTCTGTCTGTCTGTCTATCCGTCCGTCCGTCCGTCCGTCCGTCCGTCCGTCTGTCTGTCTGTCTGTCTGTCAGTATGTCTGTCTGTCCGTCTGTCTGTCTGTCTGTCTGTCTGTCTGTCCCCACACTCCTTCTACATTCATTCCCAGAAATCCCAGCATTAGCCGAGGGTCAGAGCGTGGTGTGGGAGAGGGAGAACCGGCCTGAGGAGCCCGCCGTTTATTTGTGCTAGGGGACTGCTGGATGCTCACGCTCGAGTTCAGCAGACAGCTCTCTTCCATACACACTGCTGGAGTAAGTGTGTGTGTGTGTGTGTGTGTGTGTGTGTGTGTGTGTGTGTGTGTGTGTGTGTGTGTGTGTGTGTGTGTGTGTGTGTGTGAAAGAGAGAAAGAGAAAGTATGTGTTTGTGAATGTGTGAGTGAGAGTGTAAATGTGTGTGGGTGAGTGTGAGAGATCAAGTGAGTGTGCATGATTGTGTGTGTATGTGTGTGTGTGTGTGTGTGTGTGTGTGTGTGCATATGTGAGAGAGAAAGTGTGTCTGTGTTTGTATGTGTACTGTATACAGTACGTGTGTATACAAGTGTGTGTTTGTGTGAGTGTGTCCATGAGAGAGTGTGTAAGTGTGTGTGTTTTTGTGAGTGTGTCTGTGTATGAGAGAGGGTGAGTGTGTGTGTATGTGTGTGTGTATGTGTGTGTGTGTGTGTGTGTGTGTGTGTGTGTGTGTGTGTGTGTGTGTGTGTGTCTTTCCCTGTGGCAGGAGCACTGGAGTGGATGCTTCAGACCTGGAAGGCACTTTTCAGCCTGGTCACACACACTGAGGCCCTGCTGCTTGGCTGCGCACCATGGGTCACCGGCTTACATTAGAAAAACCCCAGAAAACACAGTCAAGCGTGCTGCTCCAACATACCTGAAAAACACACAGTGTTAAAACACAGCCGTACACTCGACACTGCAACAAATAAACACCAATTGCTTTCTATGCTCTACTGTCAAAATCACTTACAGAATCAATATAACTTCAATCTTGTATCACCTGCTAGAGATACATAGATATGTGAATGTCCATGCTTTTATTTATGTGTTTGTGTGATTGTTTGTTTGTTTTTGTATTTTATTATTATTGTTGTTGTTGTTATTGTTTTATTGTTATTATTATTATTATTATTATTATTATTATAAGCATTATTATTATTAGCATTATTATTAATATTATTATTATTATTATTAGCATTATTATTAATATTATTATTATTATTATTAGCATTATTATTATTAGGATTATTATTAGCATTTTTATTATTATTATTATTATTATTATTATTATTATTGCTGTTGTGATTGTTGTTGTTATTACTGTTGTTGTTGTTACTATTATTATTACTGTTGTCATTTCTGTTGTTGTTGTTGTTATTGTTTCTGTTACTGTTGTTGTTGTTAATGTTACTATTATTGTTGTTGTTACTATTATTATTTATGTTGTTGTTATTATTGTTGTTGTTATTGTTGTTGTTGTTGTTATTATTATTATTTATGTTGTTGTTATTATTGTTGTTGTTATTGTTGTTGTTGTTATTGTTACTATTGTTACTATTATTACTGTTGTTGTTGTTGTTGTTGTTAATAGTGTTATTATTATTATTGGTGTTGTTGGTATTATTGTTACTATTATTATTGTTGTTGTTATTATTATTATTACTGTTGTCATTTCTGTTGTTGTTGTTGTTATTGTTTCTGTTACTGTTGTTGTTAATGTTACTATTATTGTTGTTGTTGTTGTTACTATTATTATTACTGTTGTCATTTCTGTTGTTGTTGTTGTTGTTGTTGTTATTGTTTCTGTTACTGTTGTTGTTGTTAATGTTACTATTATTGTTGTTGTTGTTGTTACTATTATTATTACTGTTGTCATTTCTGTTGTTGTTGTTGTTGTTATTGTTTCTGTTACTGTTGCTGTTGTTAATGTTACTATTATTGTTGTTGTTGTTACTAATATTATTTTTGTTGTTGTTATTATTGTTGTTGTTATTGTTGTTATTATTATTGCTCTTGTTGTTGTTGTTGTTGTTGTTGTTGGTATTATTGTTACTATTATTATTGTTGTTGTTGTTATTATTATTATTGTTATTATTATTATTGTTGTTGTTACTATTGTTACTATTATTACTGTTGTTGTTGTTGTTGTTCTTATTGTTTCTGTTACTGTTGTTGTTGTTAATGTTACAATTTTTGTTGTTGTTGTTGTTACTATTATTATTTTTGTTGTTGTTATTATTGTTGTTATTGTTTTTATTAATATTGCTATTGTTGTTGCTGTTGTTGCTGTTGTTTTTGATGTTATTATTATTATTATTATTATTGTTGTTGGTGTTACTATTGTTACTGTTGTTGGTATTATTATGATTAGTGTTGTTGTTGTTCTTCTTCTTCTTCTTCTTCTTATTATTATTCTTCTCATTATTCTTCTTCTTATTATTATTATTTTTGTTGTTGTTGTTGTTGTTGTTTTTATTGTTGTTACTATTTTTATTTTTACTGTTGTTCTTGTTTTTGTTGTTGTTGTTGTTGTTATTATTATTCATAAAGGTGGCATGGTGGCGCAGTGGGTAGCGCTGTCACTTCACAGCAAGAAGGAAGCTGGTTTGAGTCTTGACTGGGCCAGTTGGCATTTCTGTGTTCTCCCCATGTTCGTGTGGGTTTCCTCCTGTTGCTTCGGCCCCACAGTCCAAACACATGTGCTGGAGATGAATTAACTGTAGTGTATAACTGTGTGTGAATGTGAGAGTGTATGGATGTTTCCCAGTAATAGGTTGCAGCTGGAAGGATATTGAAGGAAAGTGAATGAATGATTGTATTATTATTATTATTAGTAGTATTATCATTATTATTATTATTATTATTATTATTATTATTATTATTAATATTTCTTTTCAAATTTTCTATGTTTGTTTTTTTATTTCTTCAGTACAAAAAGCTCCTAAAGATGTTGTTTAAACATTAATAATAAGATAAACAGCACAGAATCAATGAGAAAAATGTAAAGATTGAACATTATCTGGTGGAATTTCCTCAATGGAAGCGAGAGGTGCAAAATCATTCCTCGTTAATCCTGTATTAAGCACATTAACTGGGTAATAACTGAAATGGATGACGGACAAGGTCGATTGTTTTGATTGCGAGTTTTACACCTCTGTGAAATATATATGTTCCTTGGCAGAGGGGCTGGAAAATGAGATCCTGGAGAGAAAATAGAGGTCCATCACTGGTCAAAGGGGAAAGTGAGACAGACCCTGAATGTCAGACTCCATGATTTAGCTCATGTTGCAGTATGATCCACCGTCTTCACTGTTCTGTTCTTACAGCTTCAAATGGGATCCTACATCGTGGATGACTGAATAAAAAATGCATATGATAGTAATATTAAAACTAAAAATATTATTAATAATACAAGTAATAAGACAATAAAATAAATAGTTATATTGTTATTTATTATTATTATTATTATTATTATTATTATTATTATTATTGTTGTTGTTATTATTATTATATTTGTTTTATTAAATCATCCATTATAAAGGACGTATTATTATTAATGTTATGATTAATAATAATAATAATAATAATAATAATGAATATTATTAATGACAATAATAAAACATAATTATAATAAATATATTATCATTAATAATATTTTTCCAGTTTATTATCAAAATTGTTTTATTAAAGCATCCATTATATAGGATGTATTATTATTATTGTTTTTATAATAATAATAATAATAATAATAACCAATATGTTATATTATTTTACAAAAATACTTTACCACAATGCTGCATAAAACAGCCGTTGTTAATGTTTATTGGAGCTTATACATTTTACATATGCTTTATCTATTTTTCTAAGTCTGTTGCTCGGTATTAATTAATGTTGGATAATGTTTACATTTAAAATTAATAATTTATGCATTACTGAATAATGACAAAGATTTTTTTTCTAAATAAACAGTAAAAATGTGTCAGAAATATTTAGTAGATCTGAGCTAACAATCAATATTTGTATTTTTTAATTATCAAATATTAGTAAAAAAAATGATGCATCAATGCATTACACAAATGAACATTTTACGCTATTTGTTTATATAGTATTGTATTATAATATTAATTTATTTGTTTGGGTTTAAGATCAATTTAAATAACAAAAACTAAATTAATTACAACATTTTTTATAATATTAATTGGTGTACATATAATAATATAATGACTTTATTGTATTAATATACTGATGAAGAAGTAATGTATAAAAATAAGATTTTAGATTTTTAGAACAGGTTTATATTATTATTATTATTATTATTATTATTATTACTTTAAACTACTACTTTATAAATATATTACTAAAATTAAGTCTATATTTTCTTATTCTTAATCTTCTTCTTCTTATTATTATTATTATTAATAATAATAAAATTTAGATTTAGAGTAGTTTTATATAGCTATTATTATAAATTGATACTTTATAAATATAATACTACAATTAGGTCAATATATTCTTAATAATAATAATAATAATAATAATAATAATAATAATAATAAGAAGAAGAAGAAGAAGAAGAAGAAGAAGAAGAATTAAATCTTAGATTTAAAATAATTGTTTATTATTTTTATTATAAATTACTACTTTATAAATATATTAAAACATTTGAGTCAATATATTAGTAGTATTAATATTATAAATTACTATATAAATATATTGATACAATTAAGTCAATATAATCTTAATAATAATAATAATATTAGTAATAGGAATAATAATAAGAAGAATTTAGATTTTAAATAATTTATATTATAATTGTTATTATTATTATTATTATTATTATTATTATCATTATTATTATTATTATTATTATTATTATTATTATCATTATTATTATTATTATTATTATAAATTACTACTTTATAAATTTATTAATACAATTAAGTCAATATATTATTATTAACAATTATAATAGTAATTTATATTTAGAAAAATGTATTTTTAATATTATGCCTTTTTTATTACTGTCACTATTATTATTATTATAAATTACTACTTTATAAATATATTAATAAAATTAAGTCTATGTATTCTTAATAATAATAATAATAATAATAATAATAATAATAATAATAATAATAAGAAGAAGAAGACGACGAAGAAGTAGAGGAAATTCTTTTTAAAATAATTATAAATTACTTCTTTAAAAATATAGGTATTCAATTAACTAAATTTATTATTATTATTATTATTATTATTATTATTATTATTATTATTATTATTATTTACTACTTTATAAATATATTGATACAAGTCAATATAATCTTAATAATAATAATAATAATAATAATAATAATAATAATAATAATTTAGATTTAAATATCAATATTATTATTATAAATGACTACTTCATAAATATAGTAATACATTTAGGTCAATATATTATTATTATTATTATCATTATTATTATTATTATTATTATTATTATTATTATTATTATTATTATTATCATTATTATTATTATTATTATTATTATTATTATTATTATTATTATTATTATTATACATTAGTATTTTATAAATATATTAATACCATTAAGTCAATATATAATTATTATTAATTATAATAGTAATTTAGATTCAGAATAATTTCTTATTATTATTAGGCCTTTTTTATTACTGTCACTATCATTATTATTATTATTATTATTATTATTATTATTATTATCATTATTATCATTATTCTTTTATTGTAATTAGCAAGTTAATAAGGTTGCTTATTAATTATATAATTACATTTTTATATATAATATTACCTTTTAAAATATTATTTGCCTTTGCATTTGGTCACTCTTTGGTTACATATTTCATTAGTTATTATCACAGAGCTGTATTTCTCCGTCCGAGGAATGAACAAAAAAGCACATGTGCGCCTGACAAACATGCGTTTCATCTTCCCTGCGCAATGATTGACGTGCACTGAAAGACACGCGCGGGGGGCGGGGCTACACGCTTCATACGTCCAATCAGAGCGCGTAGGCGGGGTCTGTGCATCGCAGAGTCTCTGCGAGCGCTACAGTGTAACAAAAGCAGCGGGATGAAAGAGTGAAATAACGCGCGAGTGTATGAAGCGCTGCGTTCATTAATAACACACACCGCACACACACACACACACACATACACTCACTCTGTCTAGCACTCATTCTCACTCTGCGCTCACAGGACTTCATACACACACACACACACATACACAGAGGAGCTGAGGAATCTCCGCCGCAGCTGGACAGCAGAGTACGGAGCACCAGAGCGGGCCGACATGGACGAGCAGCCGCGCCTGATGCACGCACATGCGGCCGTGGGGATGAGCGGACACCCGGGCCTGGCTCCGCACATACCGGACAACACCGGAGCCGCCGACGGGGACGGAAGAAAGCAGGACATTGGAGACATTTTACAACAGATCATGACCATCACTGACCAGAGTCTGGACGAGGCGCAGGCCAGGTGAGCTGTCAATCAGCATATTACAAAATACACTGACTTTCATCCTCATTGACATTTGATCGACTGCTCTTTCAAAAGCAATGCACTTTTAACAGACCATAATCATTTTAAAACACAATTAGAGTAGACAAATGATCTAATAGGACATTTAATGCATATTTGATTTAAACGAGTTAGTAGTAATGGTTTGAAATGCAATGCACTTTTAACAAACAACAATAATAATCATTTTAAAACATATATAGAGTACGCAAATACCTAATAGCACATTTATATAATGCATATATATTATGAACGAGTTACTTTGAAATACAATGCACTTTTAACAGACAATAATAATAATTTTAAAACATATATAGAGTAGACAAACATCTAATAGGACATTTAATGCATGTTTAATATGGACCAGCTTGTGGTAGTAATTAGAAATGCAATGCACTTCCAACATACAAAAATAATAATACTTTTAAACATATATAATTTAAAAAATGTCTAATAGCAAATTTAATATAATGCATATTTTATATGAACGAGTTTGTTGTAGTTTTTAATCCAATGTACTCTAAACAGACAGTAATAATTTTAAAATGTGCAGTAAATAGAGCAGAAACATATCTAATAGCACATTTAATATAATGTATATTTTATTTGAATGACTTAAAAGTAGTTTGAGATGCAGTGCACTTTTAATAAACCATAATAAATACAGTATATAGAGTAGAAAATAAACTAATAACACAGTTAACAATATGCACATTTAATATGAACGAGTTAGTAGTTTGAAATACAATGCACTTTTAACAAACAACAATAGTCATCGTTTTAAAATATAAAGATTATATAATAGCACAGAGTGGTAGTTTGAAATACAAAGCACTTTAAATAACGTAATGTGCAGTATATGGAGTAGACAAATATCTAATTGCACGTTTAATATAATGCATATTTAATATGAACGAGTTAGTCGTAGTTTAAGATGCAATGCACTTTTAACAAACCATAATAAACATTTTAAAGCATATAGAGAGTAGAAATGTATCTAAAAGGACATTAAATGCATGTAATATGAACAAGTTACTTTTGAAATGCAATGCATTATTAACAGTCAATAATAATTTAAAAACCTGCAGTATATACAGTAGAAAAATAACTAATAGCACATTTAATACAATGCAGATTTAAAATGGACGAGTTAGTAGTAGTTTGAGATGCAATGCACTTTTAACAAACAATAATAAACATTTTAAAACATATAGAGAGTAGAAATATATCTAACGGGACATTTAATGCATGTATAATATGAGCAAGTTACCTTTGAAATACAATGCATTATTAACAGACAATGATCATTTTAAAACCTGCAGTATGTACAGTAGAAAAATAACTAATAGCACATTTGATATAATGCAGATTTAAAATGGACGAGTTAGTAGTAGTTTGAGATGCAATGCACTTTTAATAAACAATAATAAACATTTTAAAACATATAGAGAGTAGAAATATATCTAATAGGACATTTAATGCATGTATAATATGAGCAAGTTACCTTTGAAATACAATGCATTATTAACAGACAATGATCATTTTAAAACCTGCAGTATGTACAGTAGCGTAGACAAATATCTAATAGCACATTTAATATAATGCAGATTTAATATGGACGAGTTAGTAGACTGAAATAAAATACACCTTTAACCAACAATAATAATAATTTTAAAGCATACATAAAGAAGAAATAAATCTAATAGGACATTTCATGCATATGCAATATAAGCAACTTACTTTGAAATACAATGCATTATTAACAGACTATGATCATTTTAAAACCTGCAGTATATAGAGTAGAGTAGACAAATATTTAATAGCAGATTGATATAATGCCTATTTATTATGAATTGGTTAGTAGTAGTTTAAAATACAACGCACTTTTAACAAACAATAATAATCTAAAAACATATATAGAGTAGACAAATATTTAAAATGATAATTAATGCATATTTAATATTGTAATATAGTTCGAAATGCTATGCATATTCAACAGACAGTAATCATTTTAAAAAGTGCATTAAATAGAGTAGAAAAATATCTACTAGCACGTTTATATAATGTATTTATTTTAAAGGTAAGTGGTTGCAAACAATTTATATGAGCTGAATATTAAATATTAAATGTAGTAATGTGCAACTTTTATAAATAGTTTGCAACCACTAACCTTAAAACATTTAGTAAATCCATTCAATCATTTTTGTTCAGTGTATATACAGTGCACATTTTATATGAATGAGTTAGAAGTAGTTTCAATTATGTATAAATGTAAATTACTAGACATGTATAATGCTTCTAGTTTACATAAATGTGCAAAAAGCTTTAAGAGTTTCATTTTGTAACTTAATTATTGCATGAAATGCCCCCAAATTTGACATAAAACGAGGTGATGACAAAAAGATATTTTATCTAAATTTATTAAGCTTATTGTGTGCATAAAAAAATAAAACAATTAACATATGACATACACATTCATACTTATTGACTTCTTAAAATATAAAACATTTCAAAATTAAAGCAATCAATATGCATGCATGCATGTGTGTAAATGTATTATTTTATTAGTCACACACACACTAAGCTAAATAAATATAGATAAATGTCTGATTAACCTAATTTAATTCTCATCATCTTATTTATTTGTGATAAATTCCATGCAATAATTAAATACAACCTTAAACACCTAAAGCTTTTTTGCATTGAATCTATTTCTCACATATGAGCTCAGTAAAAGCAAAAAATGCAGCCCCTAACCGGGACATTACAGCAGAAAAAGGTCACCATCGTGATGGCGCACGGTTTAAATGCTTGACATCTTTATAATAATTGACATTAGCAGATGTTTAGACGCAGATCAGGAGTTATTGACATAAGTAGGCATCCAGAAATGGACTGATAACACAATCGCTGTTGTCAGTGTGTCCAAACACATGTGGTGTGTAGTGACAGACATCAGTGTATTTTTCTGACACGCAGTGCTCATTTTTTGTCAATAGAAACGAACAGATGCCAAGATAGACTTTGACAGACAGCGCAGAGACTCGTATCTATCACACATCTGATCGTGTGTCCCTTTAGGATGAATGCAGAGGCTCTTAATTCATCACGATCAAATAAAATCGCGATGTTATTTTATATATGTGAGCCAGAACCACAAAATTAGATTGTTATGTTGTGAATAGCCAGAAAAACTCATTGCATAGGTCAAAATGATTGATTTTTTTATTTATGTCAAAAATTATTAGATAATTAAGGAAATTTACTGTAAATTTATCCAAACTCAATTTTTGATTGGTAATATGCATTGGTAATCACTTCATTATGCACTATTTTTAATATCTTTATGTTTTATAGTTGTATTTCTGCCTAATATTATTTATTGTAATGAAGTATACACTGATGATAATATTATTTATTCAGATTTTCTTCAGATGTATGAATTGCAATTTAAAAAGATACTTATTAGCTTTAGCATGCAGTGTTATAATTGCTGTAATTAATTACAGCATGCAATATTAAATCACGTTTTTATTAATAAATAAAGAGTGGATAAATAAATAAATAAATAAAAAAGAGTGAATAAATTAATTAATAAATGAATAAAGGAGTAAATAAATAAATAAATAAATAAAAAGGAGTGAATAAATAAATAAATAAATAAATAAATAGATAAATAAATGAAGGAGGGAATGAATAAATAATTAAATAATTAACTAAAGTGGTTAATAAATAAATAAATAAATAAATAAATAAATAAAAAGGAGTGAATAAATAAATAAAAAGGAGTGAATAAATAAATAAATAAATAAATAAATAAATAAATGGAGGGAATAAAAAATGAAAAATAAATAAAATAGAGTGAATAAATAAATAAATAGATAAATAAAAAAATAAAAAAATAAATGCATGAATAAACAAATAAATAAATAAATAAACAAAAAGGAGTGAATAAATAAATAAATAAATAAATAAATAAATAAATAAATAAATAAATAAATAAATAAATACATAAATAAATAAATACATAAATAAAGGAGTGAATAAATAAATATTGAACGTTTAATATAAAGCTTTTTTTTTTTTTTTGCTGTTTCCAAAACATTAAAGGTGTTCAGTAATGACATTCTGCAGTATTACTTTTTACATTAGATGCAAATACACAAAAACATCCATTTTTAATTCCTGAAATGATTGTAGATGTTACTAATAGATATGTATGACTGCTTTCGAGGAAGCTTCAGTGTTATGATTGGTATTAAAAGCTAGATAGTGAGTGCATCACTAAATCATAAATGTTTTTGCATATGCATGAGTTTAATGTAAAGCATTTCATTTTTCCACTGTTTCTAAGACAGTTACATTACATAAGACATTACAGTTTACAATACATGCAAATCCACAAAAATATGCATCAATATTAATTTCTGAAATGATTGTAGATTCAGTGTGTTATGATGGTTATTAAAAGCTAAATATTGAATGCATTACTAAATAATGAGTGTTTTTGCATATGCATGAGTTTAATATAAAGCATTTAGTTTCTTTACTGTTTCCAAAACGATAAAGATGTTCAATAATGATATTACTGTTTACATTACATGCAAATATACAAAAATATCCATTATTATTAATTTCTGAAATGGTTGTAGATGTTACTAATACACATGTATGACTGCTTTCATGGTAGCTTCAGTGTTATTAAAAGCTAAATAGTGAGTGCATCACTAAATCATGAGTGTTTTTGCGTATGCATGAGTTTAATAAAAGTAAAGATGTTCAATAATGATACTACTTTTTACAATACATGCAAATACACAAAAATATCTATTATTATTCATTTCTGAAATGATTGTAGATGCAGTGTGTTATTGTTATTAAAAGCTAAATAGTGAATACATTACTAAATAATGAGTGTTTTTGCATATGCATGAGTTTAATATAAAGCATTTGGTTTCTTTACTGTTTCCAAAACGCTAAAGATGTTCAATAGTGATCATTACTGTTTACATTACATGCAAATACACAAAAATATCCATTGTTATTAACTTCTGAAATGGTTGTTGATGTTACTGATGGGCACTCATGGCTGCTTTTGTGGCACTGTAGCTTCAGTGTTATGACTGTTATTAAAAGCTAAATAGTGAATGCATTATTAAACCATGAGTGTTTTTGCATATGTATGAGTTTATTATTTTGGACACAAATATTTAAAACATTAAATGACGCCTTTAATTTAGAGATGAAACCTAGTGTTGAGTTAGCTATCTTTGGGGTACCAGAACACAATATATTGTTGACAAACAAACAAAAAAAAATAATGTATTTGCCTTCGCTACTTTGTTAGCAAGAAGAAGAATACTACTTGAGTGGAAATCTGCAGCTTCACCTAAAGTTTCAATGTGGATGTGTGATCTGATTTTATATTTGAAATTAGAGAAAATTAAGTATTTAATAAAGGGACCTGTCCAAAAATTTTATGAGACATGGCAACCTATGATCACACATTTTGAAAAAAAGGAAGACTCTCTCCTTTAACTGATTTATATAAATAAATCTGTGCAAACAGGTTTAACTGTGATCACCAATATGGTTTAGTTCGATATTTATGTAAAAGACCTCTATAAATATAACAGAATATTGATTTGTATTATCATGTGCTGTAGGTAATTATTTATTTTAATTATTTTTAAAGTTTATTTATTTTTTAAATTAATTTACTATTATTATTATTTTATTCTTTTTATTTAATTATTTTCTATTATTATTAATATTTTTTATTTTGCTATACTTTTATCTATTCCTGTTGCAATTGTATTTTAATTTTAGTTGTTTGCTAATTCATTTTTGCGGCAATGTTCGAAAATCGGGGGAAAATTATTACCTTAAATGTACAAAATGTTTTGTTAAAGCTTGAGAAAATAATCACAAATAAATGTTTAAAATAATAATAATAATAATAATAATAATAATAATAATAATAATAATAATAATAATAATAATAATAATAATAATAATAATAATAATAATAATAATAATAATATAAAGCATCTAGTTTCTTTACTGTTTCCAAAACAGTTAATATGTTCAGTAATGACGTTCTACAGTATTACTTTTTAAGTGTTACTTTTTACATTACATGGAAATATACAAAAATATCCATTATTATTAATTTCTAAAATGGTTGTAGATGTTACTAATGGAGTTTTATAAATGTTGTGCTTACAGTAAACATTAAGCAGAGACTGTATTGTTGTATCTCAAGCAGATATTATTTTTCCTAATAAAGTCTTCATCAGTTTTCAGATGATGTTTAAATTGCAATTTTAAAAAGACACTAATGACTTTTGCTTTTGTAGCAGCTTCAGTATATGCATTGTTAATAAATGCTAAATAGTGAGTGCATTACTAAATCATGAGTGTTTTTGCATATGCATGAGTTTATTATAAAGCATTTAGTTTACTGTTTCTAAAACGATAAAGATGCTCAATAAAGACATTACTTTTTACATTACATGCAAATATACAAAAATATCCATTATTAATTTCTGAAATATTTGTAGAAGCAGTGTTATGATTGTTAAGCTAAATAGTGAATGCATTACTAATTTATGAGTGTTTTTGCATGTGCATGAGTTTTATAAAAAGTAAAGATGTTTAATAATGACATTACTTTTTACATTACATGCAAATATACAAAATTATCCATTATTAGTTTCTGAAATGATTGTAAAAGCAGTGTTATGATTGTTAAGCTAAATAGTGAATGCATACTAATTTATTAGTGTTTTTGCATATGCATGAGTTTAATAAAAAGTCAAAATGTTCAATAATGACATTACTTTTTACATTACATGCAAATATACAAAATTATCCATTACTAATTTCTAAAATGATTGTAGAAGCAGTGTTATGATTGTTATTAAAAGCTAAATAGTGTAAATCATGAGTGTTTTGCATATGCATGAGTTTAGTAAAAAGTAAAGGTTTTCCAAAACATGTTCAGTAATGACGTTTTTACATGCAAATATACAAAAATATTCATTATTATTTTCTGAAATGATTGTAGATGCTACTAATTGTGTTTTATAAATGTTATGCATACAGTAAGCGTTAAGCAAAGACCGCAATGTTGTATCTTAACCAGAGATTAAGTATACATCAGTTTTTAGATGATGTTAAAATTGCATTAAAAAAAAAAAAAACAGAGACACTCATGACTTATGCTTTTGTGGCAGCTTCAGTGTTATGATTGTTATTAAAAGCTAAATAGTGAATGCATTACTAAATCAAGAGTGTTTGTGCATATGCATGAGTTTAATGAAAGAAAAGATGTTCAATAATGACATTACTTTTTCACATTGCATGCAAATACACAAAAATATCCATTATTGTTAATAATTTCTGAAATGATTGTAGATGTTACTAATGGCGTTTTCTAAATGTTGTGCAGCATTAAGCAGAGGCTGTAATGTTGAGTGTGAGTGCTTTTATTTCTCCACGACTGCTCCGCGCTCAGGCAGCAGGCAGATAAATAACTCTTAGCAGGCAGAAGGAAATGTTGGTCTGCTCAGTCGCTCACCGCGGCCCTGTGTTGTGTTTCAGAAAACATGCGCTCAACTGCCACAGAATGAAGCCAGCACTCTTCAACGTCCTGTGTGAAATCAAAGAAAAAACAGGCAAGTTCTCTTTATGCTTTTTAAAGAGGAGAGAATTCTTTGCGAGATCTTTATTTACTTTAGTGGCTGGATGTTTCTTGTGCATTTCTAATGTTGTGTCTGGTCAATGCTGTTCGCATTATGCATATTCAGCAATGTAAATATTCAACGGGTGTAATTGGAAAAACAGAGCTGTGCTGTTTTACGTCATTGCTGTGCATTTGATGTGTGTTTGTTGTGATCAAAGTGAAGAGATTGTTTTTTTTTTTTTTGGTGTTTGATTTAAGGTACAATTTCCGCTGTTGATGAAGCATTAACTGTGACTTTTAGCTCAGTAAACTAGCGATTTTAATAGCTATTAAAGAAGAAGTTAGGTGTTAGATTAGATCCAGAATATTATCATTGTGCTTTATAGTTACTTATTAATAAATATTTAATTTTAACTACTTCTAATCTTAATATCTAAAACCTTATAAGATATAAATATCTTAATAACATGCAGGTGATAAGCCAGGATCTGCAGAATTTTTATATATATATATATATATATATATATATATATATATATATATATATATATATATATATATATATATATATATGTGTGTGTGTGTGTGTGTGTGTGTGTGTGTGTGTGTGTGTTTGTACACAATCTTCAGATTTATGCTGAATGATTTTAAGAGTAGATAAAAAAATAAAAAAAATAAAACAAAAATGTACATTTAAAAAAAATGTGCATTTTTACAATGCAAATCTACTTAGATAAACTTGTTTGGTGAACAAAGCAAGTCTCTCATAGGGCTGGGCGATATGGCAAAAACATAATCTCAATAATTATTTTCCATATTAAACAATAACAATATATATATTGATATAAGTTGTTAATGCTTCCAGATTTAAAAGAGTACCCCCAACAATCACTGAAGCCATAAATTTAGAGAACGGCATTACATATTTTTGGCCGATACATTTTCGGTGGCCAAAAGTTCTGTACATCTTTAATGTCAACACATTTTTAGATTCACATTGTTGCACATTTTTGCTGTGTGATTGGCTCTTAGATTAATACAGAGTAAAAAAAGTCTAGATATTATCAAAGATTATATTGTTAAAGTCTAGTTTGAATTTTTTTTAAATCTTTTTAAAAGATTTCTCAAATGGTGTTTAACAGAGCAAGGAAATTTTCACAGTATGTCTGTTAATATTTTTTATATATAAGTCTTATTTGTTTTATTTTGGCTAGAATAAAAGAGTTTTACATTTTTTAAACACCATTTTAATGTCAAAATTATTAGCCTAATATAATAATAATAATAATAATAATAATAATAATAATAATAATAATAATAATAATAATAATAATAATAATGAATTATTATATATATATATATATATATATATATATATATATATATATATATATATCAATAATTAAGATTCAATAATTCAATAATATAAAAATGAAGTAATAAATTGATACATTTATTTTATTTTTATTTTATTTAAACAAAAAAATTATAAAAAACATTAAATAATTTAAAAAATTGTATAATTAAATTTATATTATATTATATATTATATAGGCGAAGCAGTGGCGCAGTAAGTAGTGCTGTCGCCTCACAGCAAGAAGGTCGCTGGGTAGCTGGTTCGAGCCTCGGCTAAGTTGGCGTTTCTGTGTGGAGTTTGCATGTTCTCCCTGCATTCCCGTGGGTTTCCTCCGGATGCTCCGGTTTTCCCCACAGTCCAAAGACATGCGGTACAGGTGAATTGGGTAGGCTAAATTTTTCATAGTGAATGTGTGTGTGAATGAGTGTGTGTGGATGTTTCCCAGAGATGGGTTGCGGCTGGAAGGGCATCCGCTGCATAAAAAACTTGCTGGATAAGTTGGCGGTTCATTCCGCTGTAGCAACCCTAGATTAATAAAGGGACTAAGCCGACAAGAAAATGAATGAATGAATGAATATAAATTATAATATAACATAATATTATTAACAGTGTTAATATAATCACGAAACTAATATAAACACTAAGAATTAATAAAAAAAATAATAATTGGT
The DNA here is from genome assembly GCF_052040795.2 of Danio rerio. NCBI lineage: Eukaryota > Metazoa > Chordata > Actinopteri > Cypriniformes > Danionidae > Danio > Danio rerio. The sequence goes on from NC_141026.1 coordinate 2,906,088, forward strand.
GTTAAAGTGTTACCAATCATCTTTAATACTTTTACACAAAACTATTTTTTTACTTTTGCAAAACAATAATAAAATTCAGCTACATTCAGCTTTGAAATTCTAGGATTGCATCCACCAAATTTAGCAAAAGCAATGAATAATGCAAATTAAAATTGAATTAGATCCACTTATTTGGTAAACAAAGAAAATCTCTCATTTAATATATCTGCTAAAAGACAGAAAATATGACTTTACAACCTGTATTGTATATAAAATATATGAACATGTATTATATAAATAAATTATATTACTATATTTATTATAGTATATAAATTATATTACTGAGATGCATCTAAAACCTGAATAAATATTAATGTACACACATTCACAGAAGTAAACAAATAGATTTCTTGCAGACTCTAATAAGCCACTAGTTAACACTGGTACTTAGATTAAAGTGTTACCAATCATCTTGACTACTTTTACACTAGCTGTACCACTCAAAGTGTATCATTGCAATGACCAAATTTAACAAAATCCATTAGTAAATATTGTATTTGTGCATTGTCTTGTATTTGAAATTTTATTGGTGGTCATAAATATGATGTGCGGTGTGCTTTTGCTCTGCTGGCTGTGTAGTCTCTGTATAGGATATCTGCTGGTGAGATATCGAGCCGCTATCGCTCTCTGCGGTTTGATGTGGAAACGGTTCCAGCGAGTTTCACAGTCATTAGTGCGTGAAATAAAAAGGCCTAGATGAAGGATAAAGCCGATTTCTTTATCATTATCTGGGTGACGGCTGTGCTCCAGCTGTGAGGCCGTGGGTGGCTCTCATCTCTGTTTATTCTGTCTCCTCCGCTGATGTTTTCATTCAGTTCTGCGTTGGCTTGTGTTATTTGTCGGCGGCCCTCCTGCGAAGCGTCCGAGAAGGGAGTGACACAGTTATGCGTTTTCACTCCTTCTTTTTTTTCTGTTTGTTTTTCTTTTTGGAGTTCAAGCAGAGTTCGAGCTCCGAGCGACGTGGACGTATCCCAGGCTGCTCTGCTCTCGTCTTTGGCCTTTTTTTTTTGGGTGAAAGTATGAAGGAAGTCAGCACAGGTCAAGATGACATGCTGTACGCCTTTAAACCAGCGTTGTGTTGGTGTAGTTCTTCTGAAGCCGTCTTCTAAAGTCTTACAAATTAGACAGCGTGTGTGTGTGTGTGTGTGTGTGTGTGTGTGTGTGCGCGTCTTTAGGGAATTATGTGTGACTGTAGTAGATTGAGTGTGTGTAGTGTGTTGTAGTGTATAGAGTATATGACTATTTAGCATACAGTGTATGTTAGTGTGTCGTATGTGTGTGCAGATTATTATGTGTGTAATGTATTGTGAATTTCAGAAGGGTATCGTATGTATATGTGTATGTGTTTGTGTAATGTATTGTGTGTGTGGCAGTAGTGTATTGTGATATTGTGTGTGTAGTGTGTTTTCTAAGCTCCTCCCTGCGTGCCTCTTCTTGACACCTGCCGGGGACGTGGCCTGGGGTCATGACCTGACCTTTTGACCCCTGCAGTGTTTTTACTAGGATATAACGGAGCAGCGGCTGAGGAGGGAAATATAAACACTCACAGATTCTTCTTTGGAGGAGAAAAAACTCTTTATTTTAGCCTGAGACATATCTCAGTCTGCCGTATATATATTCATGGCGCTCTTCACTACTTGCTTTCATTCCACTAATAGTTTCTTTCTTCTCTGAGGAATGTGTCTTTGTGAAGACTCCGAGTGTGTGTGTGTGTGTGTGTGTGTGTGTGTGTGTGTGTGTGTGTGTGTGTGTGTGTGTGTGTGTGTGTGTGTGTGTGTGTCTGTGTATGTGTGTGTGTGTAGCTGGATTTTTTTTGCGTGCTTATGCTGTCATTTTGTTTGCTCTGTGTTGTACAGTAAGTTAGAGACTCTGTTCAAACTCTGTGTAAAATGCTGGTAAACACACACAGCACATTTTATGTATGCAGAATATCACAATAATGTATATAAATAAATAAATTAAGGAGGGAATAAATAACTAACTAAATAAATATATAAATAAATAAATAAATAAAGGAGTGAATAAATAAATAAATTTATAAATAAAGGAGCGAATAAATGAATAAATGAATAAAAAAGGAGTAAATAAATGAATAAATAAAGGAGTGGATAAATAAATAAATAAATAAATAAATGAATAAATAAAGGAGTAAATAAATAAATAAATAAAAAGGAGTGTATAAATAAATAAATACATAAGGAGTGAATATTTAATTAATAAATAAACGAATAAAGGAGTGAATAAAAAATAAATAAATAAATAAATAAATAAATAAATTAATTAATTAATAAATAAATAAATAAATAAATAAATAAATAAATAAATAAATAAATAAATAAATAAATAAACAAATAAATAAATGGAGGGAATAAAAAATGAAAAATAAATAGAATAGAGTGAATAAATAAATAAATAAATAAATAAAGGCGTGAAAAAAAAAATAAACAAAAAGGACTGATTAAATAAATAAAGGAGGGAATAAAAAAATAAAAGAGGGGAAAAAAATAAATAGATAAATGAAGGAGTGAATAAATACTGGAGTGAATAAATAAATATTGAAGGAGGAAATAAATAAATAAATAAAGGAGTGAATAAATAAATAATTGAAGGAGGGAATAAATAAATAAATGAAAAAGGGAATAAATAAATAAATAAATAAATAAATAAATAAATAAATAAATAAATAAATAAATAAATAAATAAATAAATAAATAAATAAATAAATAAAGGAGGAAATAAATAAAGGAGGAAATAAATAAAGGAGGAAATAAAGGAGGGAATAAATAAATAAATAAATAATGTACACTTTATATATCATTTACTATGGTAAAATCATGGTTTTGTATGGGTTTGCACAGCTGCTATGTGGAGGATATGCTGATTTCACATGAAATAGTCACATGATTAACATATTTGGCTGAATTTTAATTCAATTTAAGATAATTTTATATCTAGGTCCACATTTTCATTGGTAAAATCAATAGTACAAAAAATCAAATAGTACCAAAAATATGTATGTCCTTTTTAAAGTTGTTACTGAAAGCAAATCTTACATCAAGTATACTTCAAACTTCAAAAACAATAAATAAATAAATAAATAAATAAATAAATAAATAAATAAATAAATAAATAAATAAATAAATAAGGGATTAAATGTAATATTAAAAGGTTTTCAAATGCTTTGTAAAATGAACATTGTTGCTTAATATTTATAAGTAAAAAAAAAAAGTTGTGATCAATGTAGTGCATTTCAGTGAAACACATAGTGCAATTTTCTTTTTAATGAAAATTTTTTTCTCAGTCATGGCACTTAAAACTTATTTCATTCATTCATTCATTTTCTTGTCGGCTTAGTCCCTTTATTAATCCAGGGTTGCCACAGCGGAATGAACCACCAACTTATCCAGCATGTTTTTACGCAGCGGATGCCCGTCCAGCCGCAACCATCTCTGGGAAATGAAACTTATTTTAGTAAAATATAATTTGTCTTAATGTAATGCTTGAACACATAAAATGTGAGGTTGCTTTGAAATATTACAATTAAAATATCTGCATTGCTATAATATTAATCAGAATATAAGGGAAAAAAATAATCTTATTTGAAGTGATTGTTAGATACAGATAAGTACTTTTTTATAATCTCTACATACAAACCCAATGTATTTAGAGTTATAGAACGATACTATACTGTACAGACAAGCACTTAAAGACAAGCACACAAAATATCCATAAATTAGCTGTTTTCTGTATTTTGTGATTTATGTTTTTATTTTTCCCTGTTTATTTATGCTTTTGAATTGGATTATGGGAGCTTTATCTTTCTTAAACTTTTAATCTTGAAAAATTGTAAAAAGTGACTTTTAATGAACATTTTTAATAGTTTGCAGTGCTATATTGTCTGGGTTGGGGTTGCATATTACGCTACAAACACCTTGTAATAAACTGTCAGTACATGTTATTTTGCAGACTTATTTCATTATATTATTTCAATTGATTAAAATGTCAATAAAAGTCACTTTGTTAAACTGTAGAGTTTAATTATCAACATCAGAAGTCGACAGAGCAGAGATCAACATCCCATAATGCAATTCACAATGTAAATAAAAACTTGTGAATCACTAAATATAGAATATTTTTTACAATGTAGAGCAATGCGCTTGTTTGCATGCTCATGAAAACAATTGTAATGTCTTGTCCGAGCGTCTGTGGTCTGTGGAGCGAACAGCACAGATTCATGTTGGCACCAAAATGGCTTTCCAAAAATACACTCTCCAACAATCCCAGCCAGATCGGTCGGCTCGTGCAGACCTGAAACCGCACAAACTCTCATTTCATTACTCCTGAAAGAGCCGAAAGAGCAAGTATACAGTAGAACTCAAAATGATAAGTCCTCCAGAATCATTATCAGCCCCCTGTTTATTTTCCCCCAATTTCTGTTTAACAGAGAGAAGATATTCTCAACACATTTCTAATCATAATAGTTTTAATATCTCATTTCTAATGACTGATTTATTTTATCTTTGACATGATGACAGCACATAATATTTGACTAGATATAATTCAAGATACTGTATACAGCTTAACATAACATTTAACGGCTTCATTAATTAGGTTAAGTTATTGGGCAAGTCATTGCATAACAATGGTTTGTTCTGTAGACAGTCCAAAACAAATACAGCTTAAAGGGGCTAATAATATTGCCCTTAAATTAATTTAAATTCTATCCAAAATAAAACAAATAAGACTATCTTCAGAAGAAAAAAATATTATCAGACATACTATGAAAATTTCCTTGCTCTGATAAACATCATTTGGGAAATGTTGGAAAGAAATTCACAGGAGGGCGAATAATCTTCAACTGTACCTGCGTTCCTCACTCTTTGGTTTCGTCTCAGTGTTTCTGACACATGGAGATTCGTCTCTGCCTCTCTTGGATCTCTTGGAAGTTTGTGAAGGTTGTGAAGGCATCTAATTGCTGAATGTCAGGGTTTGTTGTGTGACGCCACCTTGAACCTCCAGCTTTGACAGAGAAGCAGTAGCGACGCTCTGCCGTTGCGGTTTGAGCGCCTGTCACTTATTTTCACGTCGTCTTCCAATAGTCCTTAACTTCAGAAAGATCCAAATCAAGCCCTAATGGAGGCTGTTTACGCGCTCGGTGGCGGCTTGTTTGTTGTTTTTTGGCTTTATTTGTTTACTCCAGTCTGAATAGATCTCTTTTTTTCTTTTTGAGAGAGATGTCTTTCACGTTGACTGTAGAAAATGTTTCAGGGTAAACAAGTCAGACCAAAAGCAATGCATTGGTAATTTAGGTCTCAAACTGATACTTGTTTTATTTGATTGCTTTGTTTTACTGTTAAAAATGCTGATTTCCACATAATCAAACTGTGTTGGGATAACGTAAAGGAATTAAGTTACCTTATTAGTTTTAGCAAACTTAAATGTATTGAATATATAAACAAAAAACAAAAAGAATTGTGTTGTTTCAGCTCATTTTAAACTTGTAGATTGAACAAACAGCAAACGTCATTATTTTGAGTGTGTTTTACTTCATCGGCTGGGCCGATAAAACTATCAATATTTATTGACAAACACCATTGTCGTTAATGATTCAAAAATCTGTATGAAGTTTTGGTATGAAGCGCTATAGTTTTATTATAATGTGGCTGATGAGCGCGCCTTTGAAGGAATGCCAATAAGCTTAGTGTTATTTCCAATCGACTCTTGAAGTGCGCATCTTTTCCAGGCACACCCAGTTGAAAACATTTCCGAATGCAGTGAGCGCACTGCCATTCACATGAGGGAAACTAACCAATCTTCTTTACACTTTGTATGCAATATACACATTTCGGAAATTAAAGCAGACTCAGATAAACACAGAGCACCCAAACACTGCAGTGCTTTATCTTTCTCTTCATAAATACAAACTAGTTTTGGAACCGCAGCAATGGTTTATTCCTTTGTCATCCTCTGAGAAAATGGGTGATGGTCACCTAGTTATGAGAGACGTTTATTAAAAATGAAAGGAAACCAAATCCACACGCTTGTACTTTTCACATGCTTTTAGACAGAACATATGAACGGACTCTGCTTGATTTTCGCCAACCTCAGGTCAGAATAACAACACACACACAAATGAGTGCCGTGACATCAGCAGTGAAGAGATTGTAAATAAAAAATGATGTAAGGATCTCGCCAGAGTGGCTTTTTGTTTTTTTTTCTTGTGTATCCCATCCACTAGCTAGAGTTTTTAGCATAGTGGTAATATAGTCATTCAACTTCACAATTTGTCATTTTGCAGTATGTATTTGAATAATGATGGCTGGTTCCTTTACTTTAAAGCTCAGATTTGATTTTCATTGTTAGTTTTTTTAATAGAGTGTGTGTTTTATGGTGTGATTATTATAGACACCTTACAGATTTTGATCAACCTTAAAGTTTGCTTTGACTGCTCAGCGTTTACACTTTATTATTGCACACACACGTTCTAACATGTTATATATTTTATATATGTAATATTATTTTATAATATTTTATATTACTATATATATATATATATATATATATATATATATATATATATATATATATATATATATATATATATATATATATATATATATATATATATATATATATGCTTGCAATGTTGGTAAATTCAAATAAAACAGTAAAAAAAATCCTAATTTTCCTAAATGTATTGTTAAAAAATATTCAATAATTATTGATACCGAATGATATTTAACATTATATGGTGATAATTTTTTTCCTGTATTACCCAGCCATAGTTTTACTATTAGTATTTCATCATTTTATTTAATAATAGCACTTTACAAACATTATTTAACACACAATTTAACATTAGCAGTGACCAATGCCTTTGTCACAGTGTTTATGTTGTTTTTTTTAAACATGCTGTTAATTGCTTGTTCAGTTGCATTGGAAAAAAAATATTTACTAATGCATTATTAAGAATTAATTCATTAATAATTAATTCATTCATTAATTTTTCTTTGGCTTAGTTCCATTATTCATCAGGGGTCGCCACAGCAGAATGAACCACCTACTATTTTGCCATATGTATTACACAGCGAATGCCCTATCAACTGCATCCCAGTGACCAATGAATGATTGTGAATGGGTGTTTCCCAGTACTGGGTTGTGGCTGGAAGGGCATTCGCCATGTAAAACATATGCTGGAATAGTTGTCGGTTCATTCCACTGTGTCGACCCCTTAAATAGAGACTATAACAAAACGAACGGATAAATGTTTATAGAGACGTTCCTTTCTAAATAGCATTTATTGATTGAGTCATAACATATTATTATTAATATCCCACCTTCTGTTTTAAATCAGTAAAACTCTCTGTCTGCAAAAACAAGAAAAATGAAGAACTAATCAAGTTATTGCTTTCAAAACTGTGTGATGTTTTGGTCTTTATTGCAACCATCTGTAGGCAAGCGTATGACGGCGATTATAAATCTCAATCTTCTAAACGTCTGTCAAACGGCCGCAGATCTCGACTTGCCGTGTTTTCTCTGTGTGCAAACCTCAACAAAAGGCCCGTTTTCTGGTGGCGTGTGTTTAAACAGTGTAAGGTTTAGCGCCCGGGGCTTCGGGCTGATGTAATGTTATTTTTTGATGGGTGAGAATGAGGTGAGCGTAGGGCAGGGCGCGAATATTTGACAGCGTTGAAACGAGCCAGAGATACCATTCCTGCTCCTGTGGGAAGCCGGACTCCTTGCTCTCGGTACACACTTCTATAGCTCATTACAGACGGAATAAATCATGGCGGACAGACGTTCATTTCACATGTCTGAAGAGTGTGTGGTGTTAGCAATCACATGCTTGATGTAACTGAATTGATTCAAGAGTGCGATATTATGTTTATGATGTTGGTGGAATCATGTGCATTGACCCACAATGAATATGTTGTTTTTTTATGTGTGAAAGGTATACTTGAAACACACTGTAGAAAATGCAGGGTTCCACATAATTCATTCAGGTTGTTTCAACATTAATCGATTAGGTTAACTTAACAAATTGATGTGCACTGAATATAAAACTAATTTTTATTATTCGATATCTGTAGCCGAGTACTATTAAGAGTGCCTAGAAAATTGTAAAGCACTGGTTATTTCACTTGTGTCTTTGATCTGTTGTATTTATCAATGATTGCAATTTGTTTATTAAATTTTATGCAAATGATAATCAAACTAAATGAATGAATTATTTCCAAATAGAGCTATTAAAGTCATCTGGTAAAAATGGTGTTTATATTGCAATATATATTGCAGTAATAAGTAGTTTAAACAAGCAGCTAAATCTTTTTGATATTTTGATATTGTTTGCATATTGATATAATGCTAGAATAACCAATTCTTAAAATCCAATCTATTTTGTTGTTGCTTTTAAAATAAATAAATAAAATCTATGATTTCAACATTCCAGGATTCCAGAATAAACAACACATCACACATGTACAACATTAAAACTATTAACTAATAAACTCATAACTATTAACTAATGGAAAATAAGGGCTTGTTCATAATTTTTTAAATTGGTAAAACCTTTGGTTTGATTAAAATATAGGACCAATCTTGCTAGAAAATTGTCAAATAAAACATCCAGCAGTGCATATCTTACTAAAAAACAGTATATCTAGGATTATCTCTAAGTTTTGTTAGTATGGAATATTTTTGTAATATTTACAGAATGCTCAAATTTTAATATGCAATGATATTCATATTACATACACTGTAAAAAAAATTTGTATTCTGACGGTTTATTTCCGGCAGCTGGGGTGCGTAAACATAAAATAACGGCCATTAAATTACAGAAATTTCCTAAAATTTAATTTCTGCCAAATTTCTGTTATTCAAACTTTTTACCATAAATTTCTGTAATTTAACAGAAATTACAGATTTATTTTAAGTTTATTTTTTTTCGGCATCCCAGCTGCCAGAAATAAACCGTAAAATTACGGATTTTTTATTTTTTTTAAGTCTATATAATACAAAACTTATAACGTTTATTGTCAAAATCCAATTCATGTTTTTAAACTGAATGTGCAGTACCTATGATTTGATATTATTTTAATTTGCATGAATTATGAGCTGAACAACTTAATAAAACACTGTAATCAAAAAGGCAATGCATTTTTTAACTACTGAAAATATTACATAATTTTACCATCACATCATTGTTTGTCAAATGTTCAAACTATATATATAACTATATAAAAATATGATTTATATATATATATATATATATATATATATATATATATATATATATATATATATATATATATATATATTTATATATATATATATATATATATATATATATATATATATATATATATTTATATATATATATATATATATATATATATATATATATATATATATATATATATATATATATATATATAAATAAATCATATTTTTTTCATTTATAAACAATGAATGAATGAGCACTTTATCACACACTGCAGTATATTAATAGAATAGCCGGATAGCCGGCAGCTCACAGTCTCCAGTGTGCAGTAAATTAGTGTGTTATTGGATATGTGCGCTTTGACTTGAACAAGAAAAGATAAAGCATCTTTTTCTGCCTCTTTTTTGCATGCACAATGCTTAGTTGTGTTTTAATTATTGGCATTTAGCATTGCATTTCTAGAATTGGCCCTAAGGCCTGTTGAATAACACAGAGGATGTGTCCTCTGATAACCCCTGCAGTGTCTCAAATATTTTTTTTTTTATAGAAAGAAAGAAAGAAAGAAACAAACAAATGGATGTATGTGTGGTTATGTATGTCGTGTTTTATATATATATTTAGATTTACCGGCCACTTTATTAGGTACACCTCACTATTACCGGGTTGGACCCCTTTTGCCCCCAGAACTGCCTTAATGCTTCGTGGCAATGATTAAACAAGATACTGGAAATATTCCTCACAGATTTGCTCCATATTGACGTGATAGCATTACGCAGTTGCTGCAGATTTGTCGGCTGCACATCCATGATGGGAATCTCCCGTTCCACCACATCCCAAAGGTGTTCTATTGGATTGAGCTCTGGTGACTGTGGAGGCCATTTGAGTACAGTAAACTCATCGTCATGTTCAAGAAACCAGTCTGAGATGATTCACGCTTTATGACATGGTGCATTATCCTGCTGGAAGTAGCCTTTAGAAGATGGAGACACTGTGGTCATAAAGGGATGGACATGGTCAGCAACAATACTTAAGTAGGCTGTGGCGTTGACATCTTCTATTGTCCAGTTTTGGTGTACCTGTGTGAATTGTAGCCTCAGTTTCCTGTTCTTAGCTGACAGGAGCGGCACCCGGTGTGGTCTTCTGCTGCTGTAGCCCATCCACCTCAAGGTTGGACTTATTGTGTGATCAGAGATGCTCTCAGTTGAAACAGGTGCTTATTTAAGTTACTGTTGCCTTTCTATCAGCTGGAACCAGTCTGGCCATTCTCCTCTGTGTATCGTCCTCAATGTAAAATGACAAATTCTTTCCAAATAGAGATATTCAAGTCATCTGGGGAAATTGAATTCTTATCGCAATATATAATGCAGAATAACAAAATATCGCAATGTTAGATTTATCCAGTATCGTGCAAACTGTCTACATATTTAAACACACTAAAAACTAATCTGGACAAATATACACTGTATGTATACTAGTACATTACATTAATGTGGAAAATGACAATAATATGTACAATTAATCAAGATCAGTAAAGGAAAAAAAATAAAATATATATATATATATATATATATATATATATATATATATATATATATATATATATATATATATATATATATATATATATATATATACATACATACAGTTAAAGTCAGAATCATTAGCCCCACTGAATTATTAGCGCCCCTGTTTATTTTTTTCGCCAATTTCTGTTTAATGGGAGGGAAGATTGTTTCCGCACATTTCTGAGCATAATAGTTTTAAAAACGTATTTCTAATAACTGATTTATTTTATCTTTGTCATGATGACAGTAAATAATATTTTACTAGATATTTTTCAAGACACTTCTGTACAGCTTAAAGTGACATTTAAAGGCTTAACTAGGTTAATTAGGGTAACTAGGCAGGTTAGGGTAATTAGGCAAGTTATTGTATTATGACGGTTTGTTCTGTAGACTATCGGAAAAAAAAATTAGCTTAAAGAGGCAAATAATTTTGTCCCAAAAATGTTTTTTAAAAAATTAATAACTGCTTTTATTCTAGCCGAAATAAAACAAATAAGACTTTCTCCAGAAGAAAAAATATTATCAGACATACTGTGAAAATTTCCTAGCTCTGTTAAAAATCTTTTGGGAAATATTAAAAAAAAAAAAAATCAAAAGGGGGCTAATAATTCTGACTTCAACTGTTTATATTAATATCCATAAATAAAATAAAATAAATATAAGGACACACGCATGAAAACTAGACAAAAAACAAAGGCAAGACAATGAAAGCAAAGAAATATTATAACATCTGAAAGTGTTTGCATACAAACTCAAATCATCTGCAAAAACTTATGGAGAAGAGAAGACGTAGAAGATAAATCCGTGCATAAAACTAGACAAAAACAAAGCCAAGAATAAAAATAAAAAATAAAAACTGAAATATTTGAAATCACTTAATGTTTATTTTTTTTAAATGTCCCCCAAAAACCCAACATTGATTTTTAGTTGAAACCCTTGTGGTCTGATTTTTTGGCGTCATGTGGTCCGTTCTGTCACTGCGCTCGCTGCTAATATGTGCTGCTTTGTCTTTCATCGGCTGTGTTTTTTTTTTAAACCTGCTGATGCAGCATTTCGAACGAGCAGGATATGAGAATCACATCTGTTGGAGCGGCTCATCATCCTTCAAGCGGAAACGCTAAAGCCTAATCCAGCACATAATAGAGGCGCACGCGGGCGCACCGACCGGCCTCCCTGCCCGCCGCGTTCTGGATCCACTCCGGCAGAAATGAGATTAGTCGAGCACGCAGCAGCAGTTACCCACAGATCTGTCATCGTTTTCTCTCAGCACACACTGGAGCACAATCACATTACCTTATGAATTATGCAAATTGTCAGTGGCCTAATTGAGATGTGTTAATCATATTAAGAAGCTTAATAGCTGGAATTTAACTGTGATGCTATTTGGTAATTAAGCACGACGGCGAGTTTGGGCTGCCGTTGATTGAGCTGCTCGTCAATGAAGATGCTCCAGTGTTTTTTTTTTTTACATCTGTGTGTGTGCTCGAATTATTCAACAAATTATACATGACAATGATGAAATCAAACCGACTGATTCACCAACATTATTTATACAGGTAAAGTCAGAATTAATCTGTGATTTTCTTTTATTTCAAATATTTCCCAAATGATGTTGAACAGATTCAGGAAATTTTCACAGTATTTTCTATAATATTTTTTCTTCTGGAGAAAGTCTTATTTGTTTTATTTCGGCTAGAGTAAAAGCAGATTTTTTATTTTTTTTTAACTATTTTAAGGTCAACATTATTAGCCCCCCTTAAGTATTATTTGAAATCACAAACCATCGTTATACAATAACTTGGCTAATTAGCCCAACTTAACCTAGTTAAGCCTTTAAAAGTAACTTTAAGCTGAATATGAGTATCTTTCAAATATCTAGTCAAATATTATGTGCTGTCATCATGGCAAAGTTATTGTGTTGTTTTCCCAGAGATGGGTTGCGGCTGGAAGGGCATCCACTGCGTAAAACATGTGCTGAATAAGTTGGCAGTTCATTCCACTGTGGTAACCCCAGATTAATAAAGGGACTAAGCCGAAAAGAAAAGAAATGGATGAATATTGTGTTGCAAAAAATATTCTCCATTAAACAGACATTTGGAAAAAAATATATACAGGGGACTAAGAACTATTGTCCCTCCTTAATATTCATACCCCAATTTCTGTTTAACAGAGAGAAGTGTGGGTAACACTTTATAATAACTACACACTATAAATCATTTATTAAGCATTAGCAAATAGTGAATTCATTATCCGTTAAGCATTAACTCTACATTAATAAACGTTAGTAAGCTGTTTATAACTGCTGCTACAAATGCTCCATTCTTGACTTATAACCACATTTAAAATGTGCTTAATAATTATATTTTCATACTTAGTAAATGATTTATTTTTCATTACTAAATTAAGTATCGCATTATTTACAAACCAGTTGTATTTAAGAGTAGTTGAGGGTTTTTAGGATCATTCAGCATGAGTTAGTAAATGATTAGTCTCTTCAGACTGAAAACACTAATCCGGCGTTTCCAAAACGCTCTGTTTTCGGCGCTTAAAAACTCTGAAAAGCTTGAAAAAACGTATGCGTTTTCATACTAAAACGCATTAGTGTAAACAGGGCCTTATGCCTAGTTCAGACTGCGTGATTTTAACCCCGATTTTGGCTCGCCGACAGGTTTTGAGAAATCGCCGACAAATGCCTGAAATCACAGGCAAATCGCTGCTCGTGCACGTGAGTGACAATCACACAGTGTGAACTATCAAAGACGCGATCTGAGAGATTCGCCGATGAGTCGCCGATGCCTGTGAGATATTTGGCGTGCTGAATATCTGGAGCTGTCGGCGATTCAAATCATGCCGTGTGAATTGAGTTTTGACTGAAAATAACACCAGCGATCGCCTACAGCCAATGAGAGAGCAGCTTTCACTTGTGTGTGCGTGTGTGTGTATACCTGCTGCAGGCCAGCGGGAGGCTGGGGGAGAAGTTAACAGCGCTCTTTTTCGGTTTATTTGGACCCACGAAATGGAGAAAAAACTAGTGGAGGTTTGACAGGACTCAGGAGCAACCGTGTCTGTTTGACGTTTCATACAGAAAGAAATTAGTTTATTATCAACGTTAAGGAGAAATGGATAATTCCCTTTAAACCCAGGTGAGCAAACATGTACATGTTCTACCCCATTAAAGGCTTCTTTCTCATTATGTAGTTAATAACATAAGATATACTACATGTTTTTGGCTGTGAGACGTAGTTTGGACGAAGTTGTCGGCGATTCTTCCTATAGTAAAGTCATGCAATGTGAATGTCCATGTCGCCGAACCATCTTGCAGTGTAAACAAAGCAGCGACGAAACGCTAGCCCAGATAGTCAAGCAGTGTGAAAACATCTGTGACACGACTACTTTGAAAATCCTGCAGTCTGAACTCGGCATAAGTCTTGCCTTTGAATCTGCCACTGTGCTGACACATAGGCATTTGTTGCTCCACCCTCTTTTGAAAAGAGAACGATCTCATTTGAATTTAATGCGACAGTCACCAAAATGCCACAATTAGTATCAAAACCTAAAAATGGCTATTATAAACAGTTAGAAAACATTATTAGTGTGGTATTTTGAGCTGAAACTTGGCCACACACTCTGGGGACATCAGAACCTTTTTCACTTCTTGTAAAAAGGTACAGAATAGAAACAAATTCAAACAGAAAACACAAATTATAAAGAATATAATACTAATATAATATTTAATAATAAAGAAAAATGTTTCATTTCCCAGTACAGGGTTACAGCTTTAAGGGAATCCACTGTGTAAAACATATGCTGGATAAGTTGGCTGTTCATTCTGCTGTGGCAACCCCTGATATAAGGGGACTAGGTGAATGAATGAATAAATGATTGATTGAATAATATTTTTACTGGGTTATTTTCCTTTTTTCTATTTACTTATTTCTATTTACTTACCTATGTTCTATTTACTTATGAGCAGTTAAAAAAAGAATCGATTCACTTCTGAAGGTCTAATCTGTAATACTTGATATACCGACCAGCCTTCAGGGATTGCTTTCTTTACACAAACAACACCATTTAAAAAAATGGCAGATTTGCGTTCTCCGGCATAATAAAACCTCACAAACCAAATGCACCTCATAAACTGTTCCAGAATCAGTTCTTTTGTCAATAGATGGTATCTCCCGTCCTGCTCACCGAGAAATGAATGACCAGCGTGGCGTTAGACGAGAAACCATTTGATTTTATCTGCCTGTTTTCTTTGCGTCGTAAAACTGTAAGGTGGAGTCCGCTCGGCCCTCTATAACTGCCAGCTTTCTCCATATGTTACGACTTTAATCATATCTGAAAATATGTAATGTGCATTAAAGTGAATGTGAATTCTTCTGTTGTCATGACAACCCCGGTGCGTCTATAATCAAATCTGAAAATGCGTAATGTGCGTTAAAGTGAATGCGAATTCTTCTGTTGCCATGACAACCCCAGCGCATCTATAATCAAATCTGAAAATGCGTAATGTGCTTTAAAGTGAATGCGAATTCTTCTGTTGCCATGACAACCCCAGCGCATCTATAATCAAATCTGAAAATGCGTAATGTGCTTTAAAGTGAATGCGAATTCTTCTGTTGCCATGACAACCCCAGCGCATCTATAATCAAATCTGAAAATGCGTAATGTGCTTTAAAGTGAGTGTGAATTCATCCATTGCCATGACAACCCCAGCGCATCTTTAATCAAATCTGAAAATGTGTAATGTGCATTAAAGTGATTGTGAAGTCATCTGTTACCGTGACAACCCCAACGCGTCTATAATCAAATCTGAAAATGCGTAATCTGCGTTAAAGTGAATGTGAATTCTTCTGTTGCCATGACAACCCCGGTGCGTCTTTAATGTGCTGCTGGGCAACTCGTTTCCTCGCCGTTAGCAGACCAGACGTTTTTCTCTCCACCTACTGGAAATGACACAAATTAATATACACTACTTAAACTAGAGCAAGATTAATGGGGGGCTTTCACTGCAGTTTAGTCCCCGCGTCAGTCGCCGGGCGTTTCTTGGACAAAATCAACACTAATCAACATTTATCGCCGTGGGCTCTCGGGATGCAGGATCTGAACCCCGACACTTTTCTGTCTTTTATCATTAATCAGGCTTTCTCTGCATCCATGCGTTTATATACATGATGGATTCACAGTTTTATTAGTGTTTAAGGGTTAACACTCAATCTGACACATCTCAGAGAGGTTTTATGCGTTCACAATCATATTAGGTACTGTGAAAATGTGAAACGTTGTTACAGCCTCAGATGTTTTCTGAGGCTCAGTGGTTTGCACTGTCACCTCACAGCAAGAAGGTCAGTGGCTCAAGGCCTCGGCTGGGTCAGTTTGCATGTTATCCCCATGTTGGCGTGGGTTTCCTCCGGGTGCTCCGGTTTACCCCACAGTCCCCACAGTGTATGGATGTTTCCCAGTATTGGAAGTATGCTGGAAGGGCATAGAAAAATAGTAAAAATATATATAAACAATAAAAATAGTAGTAGTTATAATAATAATAATAATAATAATAATAATTATTATAATAATAATGATAATAATAATAATAATAATAATAACATCTACAATAAAAAAGTATTTAAGATGTTTAAAAAATAATGAATAAATGCATGAATTACTATTAAAAAAATATATGTATACATAAAATACTACTACAGCACAGTAGTAGTTCTAATAATAATAATAGTAACAATAATAAAAATAATAACAATAATAATAATAAAGGAAAATATTTAAGATGTTTAAAAATAATAAATAAATAAATAAATACATGAAAAACAAAATATTAAAAATAATAGTAAAAATATAATATAAATATAAAAAATAATAGTAGTAGTAATAATAATAAAAATAAAAACAAAAAAAATATTTAATACATAAATACATGAAAAATAAAATACAAAGTAAATAAAATGAATACTAAAATAATTTTTACTTAAAATAAAAAAGTTCATTAAAATAATCAAAATATTATTAATAATAACAATAATAATTAATAATAAAAAATATTTAAGATGTTTTAAAATCAAATAAATAAATAAATACATGAAAAATAAAAAATATAAAAAGCAAAAAAATAATAGTAGTTACAATAATAACAACAATAATAATAACAATAATAACAACAACAACAACAACAATAATAATAATAATAATAATAATTACAACTTACATAAGTTGTAAGAACAGTTTAAGAAATCCTCCCTCTCTCTCTCTCTCTCTCTCTCTCTCTCTCTCTCTCTCTCTCTCTCTCTCTCTCTCTCTCTCTCTTTCTCTGTCTCCTATGGATCGCCTGGCTATGCAAATCTCTCATAATTAGACATGCTAATATATGGCAGTAATGAGCCGCTGTCTGTGGTTGTGTCTGCCAGTTTTCCCTTTGTGTCCGGCAGAAAAAAAAAAAAAAATGTGTCCTTAAAATAACACTTCCCACAGTTCTCCTTCATTCCCATAGACATGTCACATCCATTACTGAAAAACCATCAAGCGTTCTCAATAATTGCCTCACTTACGCACGTTTCATTATTTTTTTTTCATTGACTTAAAGAAAGCTGGTGATATGCATTGGTATTCTGGAGCAATACATATTGCATTTATTTGACATTTATGATGTTTGTAGTAACTATACATTTGCTTCAGGATATTTCAATAAATAATAAGTTTAAAGTAACAGCACAACTAAATTAAAACATTATTTTGATTATTTTTACTGCATTTCTGATCAAATACATGCATCCTTGTTAAACATATAAGACAAAAAAAATCAGCTTTGCATTACACGAATACTGTACATATAAAAATAAAAGCTTAGTCTCTAATTATCAGGGGTCTCCACAGGGGAATGAACCACCAACTATTCTACAATATGTTTTAAACAGCGGATGCCCTTCCAGCTGCAACTCAGTACTGGGAAACTCCCATGCACAATCACATTCTCACACACACACTCATACACTACGGCCAATTTAGACTCCACATAGAACATTTCTTACGTTTCTCAACATAGACACGCTAACTGGCCCAGCCGGGACTCGAACCAGCGACCTTTTTGATGTAAGGCGACACTGCTAACCACTGAGCCACCGTGCTGCCCTATATACATTATTATATTTAAATCTGATTTGAATATAAGACATTTACTTTTTAATTGTAATAATGATTTTATTTTTACTGTTTTTACTGTTTTTTGTTTTTTAGAAAAAGCGCAGTCTAGGCATGTATTAGAGACTGAAATAAAAATTTTGCATCACATGAATGAAGTATGCTTTAAAACGTTAAATATTGTATACTTTAATTGTTTTTACATTATTTACTGTATTTTGTATCACGTAAATGCATTATTGTTAAGAGACTGAGCATTTGTATTTGCATCACATAAATAAATTAAATTTTAAAATAAAAAAGGTTATTTAAAATAGTAATTAAAAAAATGCAGTCTTGAACAGTATATGTAAACACTACAGAAATTATATTATAGTATATTAAATTATACTATAATTATAGTATATTATAGTATATTATGAAGTATATTAAAACAATTTATTCATATATATATATTTTTTTCATTTTCACTGTATTTTCTATCAAATAAATGCATTATTGTTAAAACTAAGAGATTGAAATTTCAGCTTAAAATTTTAAAATTATTTCAAATATAAAAAATTTACTTTCTATGTTTTACAATTGAATATTTTACAGTTAAAAACATTTAAAATTGTGATTAATATATTTTTGATGAAATTCATCCTTTTTGAGCATAAGGGACTGACAATTCAGCTTTGCAAGACAGGAATAAATTACATTTTATAATAGAAAATAAATGTAGTTTTAAATTTTAATAATATTTAATATATTTTTTTTACAGTTTTACTGTATTATTGGATTAAAATTCAGATTTGTGTCACATAAAAATACTTAAATTTATTACATTTAAAATATTAAATTATTTTAAATTGTAATAGTATTTCATTTATTTAGATTTTTTACTGTGTTTTTTTATTTTTAAAAAATGCAGTCTTGGAAAATATGTGAGACTGAAAATTATGTTTGCTGAACAGAATTAAAGTATATTAAAACAATTTATTCATACATTATTTTTTTATATTTTTCACTGTATTTTCTATCAAATAAATGCATTATTGCTAAAACCGAGAGACTTAAAATTCAGCTTTGCATCACATAAATAAATGACTTTTTAAAATAGAAAAACAATATTTTAAATAGTAATAATATTTTATACTTGTAAAGTTTTACTGTATTTCTGGATGAAACTCTTGGATGCAATTTGGATTGCAGCACATAAAAATCTATTACTTAAATTTAGTACTATTATTTTTAATGCAGTCTTGGAAAGTATGTGAGACTGAAAATTAATTTTACATAAGTTTGAATAAAGTATTCATGTATATTTTCATTCATAATTCATTTTCCTTCAGCTTAGTCCCTTTATTCATCAGGGGAAACACCACTCATTCACACTCTTACTCTATGGCCATTTTAACTTATTCGACTCCGCTGTGAGAAAACTGGAACACCCAGAGGAAAACCCACGCCGACACAGGGAGAACATGCAAACTCCACACAGAAATGCCAACTGGCCCAGCCGGGACTCGAACCAGTGACCTTCTTGCTGTTAGGTGACAGTGCTAACCACTGAGCCACTGTGTCGCTATATATATAATTATAATATATGACAATTTTACTGAATTTTATTGGATCT
Source organism: Danio rerio (assembly GCF_052040795.2). NCBI lineage: Eukaryota > Metazoa > Chordata > Actinopteri > Cypriniformes > Danionidae > Danio > Danio rerio. Next base: position 2,925,676 of record NC_141026.1, read on the forward strand.
AATGAATGCATAATTGTTAAACATTGTTAAAGAGACTGAAAATTGTTTGCATCACACGAATAAATGACATTTTAAAATATATATGAAATTGTAATAATATCTAACATTTGATTTTTTTTTTTTTTTCAAATCAAATACATGCAGCTCTTGTTAAGCAGAAGAGAAATTATAGACAAGTCAAAGTCATACGCAGGAATGTATATAGTGAGCTCTAAATCTCCAAACACTCCCACAGATTAGTGCAGCAGTTTATTGTGAAAGTGTCCGGTCTCATGTGTCTCTTTTACCATCTTAAAATAGTCCCCTCGACACAGCGCTCGTGGCACGGAAATGTTTTTTTAAGGAAGCATGTGGAGCCTTGTGCCCCCTGAAAGGAAACAAATGTTTGGGAGAAGCAGAGAGCGGCGGTTTTGGCTTGTTTCCCGGCACAGACGCGGGTGCCATCACGGCTCCGGAAGACTCCAGGTCCTTCTGTACATGCAGAAACACATGCAGAGCTGCATCGTTTCGTGCATTGAAGTTAACATTGCATACTCTGTAACCATGTTTCATATTGCATGCATAGAGTTGCGGGCAGAATTATTCACCCTCCTGTGAAATTTTTGTTCTTTTACGAAATTTTCTCAAAGGATGATTAACAGAGCTGAATTTCTTTTCACAGTATTACCTATAATTTTTTTATAAATATTTTAATATTTATAACTTAAATTACTTTGGCTAGGAATAAAAGCCGTTTTTAATTTATTTTAAACCATTTTAAAATTAGCCCCATTAAACAATATTTGTTTTTGATTCAACATAACTTGCCTAAATCTTTATTTTCTTTGTTTCCCTTATATTTTTCCTGTTTATTAAAATTCTATTTTTATTTTTTTACCCAACTTATTAATGGTTAAAAATAAAAAGTCTATCGTTTCATATTATCGCTTATTTTATAATACTTTTTCATAATTTATAAGCGCACAATGTAACTGAGATGCAGAAACATGAAAAACAGCGTCACGAGAAAGCCGCAATCTTGATGTTTACCTTTTGCATTTTATTTAGCAATATTGTTTTATCATTTTTAATCAGGGCGGCACGGTGGCTCAATGGTTAGCACTGTCACCATACAGTAAGAAGGTCGCTGGTTTGAGTCCTGGCTGGGTCAGCTGCCATTTCTGTGTGGAGTTTGCACGTTCTCACCATCAGGGGCGCCGCTAGGGGGGGAAAGTTAGGATGATTCTAAGGGCCCATACATTAAGGGGGCCCCCACAGACATTATAAAGGGCCCTCCACAACACACTCCACAAAGGCACCCCTGCTCACCGTGTTGGTGTGGGTTTCCTCCGGGTGCTCCGGATTCCCGCACAGTCCAAATACATGCGCTATAGGGGGATTTAATAACCTAAATTGGCCATGGTGTATGAGTGTATGTGTGTGAATGTAAATGTGTATGGGTGTTTCCCAGTACTGCGTTGCAGCTTGAAGGGCATCCGCTGATTGAAACATATGCTGGATAAGATGGCAGATCATTCTGCAGTGGCGACCTCTGAAATAGAAACTAAGCCGAAGGAAAATAAATGAATGAATGAATGAATGAATATTTTTAAGTTGGACCAGCAATCACTCCTTTTTGAAGTGTTTTATATTTTATTATTCTTCAGTTCTACATTTTTTATCAAATGCCCTGAAGTTCTAAAGTGAGAAATATGCTCACAGAACATATCTGACCTTCCAGCTGCAACCCATCACTGGGAAACATCCATACACTCTCATTCACACTCATACACTACGGACAATTAAGCCCACCCAATTCACCTGTACTGCATGTCTTTAGACTTGTGAGGGACAACCCGGAGGAAACCCACGCGAACGCAGGGAGAACATGCAAACTCCACACAGAAACGGCAACTTGCCCAGCCGAGACTCAAACCAGTGACCTTCTTGCTGTGAGGCGGCAGTGCTAAACACTGAGCCACTGTGTCGCCATATATATATTTATAATATATGACATTTTTACTGTATTTGCATGCAAACTCCACACAGAAACGCCAACTGACCCAGCTGAGGCTCGAACCAGCAACCTTCTTGCTGTGTGGTGAAAATCTATGGATTTCTGCACGCGCAGATTTTGTGTGGGCCTATTTATTTCTAATAACTGATTTCTTTTATCTTTGGCATGATGACAGTGGTAATAATATTGACCTTAAAATGCTTTTAAAAATATTAAAACTGCTTTTATTCTAGCCAAAATAAAACAAATCAGACTTTCTCCAGAAGAAAAAATATTATGGGAAATACCATGAAAAATTCCTGAATCTGTTCAACATCATTTGGGAAATATTCGAAAAAGAAAAAATTATGGGAAGGCAAATAATTTTGACTTATAATTCAAGTCAAATTGTTATCAGAATATAAGATGACTTATAAAGTGAAATGAGACTTTAGTCTAAGCGCTACAAGCTGTTTTAACTCTCATATCTTGCAGTAAAGTGCTTTGCAAAGCAGCAGTTATGCTCAGTTAAATCCTAGTGGTTTTAGGAAAATGCCGTCATCTCCCCCCCCCCCCCCTCTCTCTCTCTCGCTGGCTCAGCATTTGTCCTCATGCAAACCTCTGTACTGTCAGGGATGTGTAAGACGAAACAGGTGCTTGTCATTTCAATGGTCAACTAAGGACAGATGCTTTGTTTTATGCGAAACCGCAGCTTTGATCAGTCTCTTTCCTCGCTACGAACTCTTCAAAAGATTCCTTCAAAACTGCTTTCAAGGTACAAGATGCCCTGGAGGTTGTTTTTAAAGAGTAACGCGTGTGTGAGTTTAGCTGTGTGTTGGACTGTTTCCTCTTATGGCGGTGTTTGCCGTTTTCTGACTGGTGGCCCAGAATGCAGGCTTGAGTCATGCGGACTGAGATGAGCACTAACAGACATGCTGCTTTTCTGCACTCCGTCATGCATGCAACGTCGCCAAATTCAGCGGCAGCAGAATCCTGCTTTATGACCGATGCATTGGTGATTTCACTGGCTTAAAGGGGACCTACAGTATTATTGCCCTTTTTACACAATGTACACAAGTCTCTGATGTATCTAGAGAGTGTGTGTGACGTTTCAGCTCAAAATATTAGACTAATAATGATTGTACTCTTTGAATTTGACCCTTTGATTGTGCTGTTTTGGTGACTGTCACTTTAAATTCAAATGAGATTGTGCTCTTTTTCAGAAGAGGGCGGAGCTTTGCAGTAGGTGAACACTTTAATAGCAGATGGCAGCTTCTCACTCAGGGCTGTTTATGCTAATAGGGGGGAGATGGGCACATATTTTTATATGTATATAGTAGTGCTTATATGTACCTGTGCATACTGTGCAAATTTATCAAATACCATAACCTTCCATCCTTGAAATTACTTTTCTTTTTCTTCTGGAATGCCTTTAGGGCGGGGCTATCAGTCTTTCATGGCAGGGCTATCAATCATTTTGGGCAGAGCTATTAGTCATTTGAGGGGGGCTTTCAATCATTTAGGGTGGAGTTATCAGTCCTTTAGGGTGGAGCTATCAGTCCTTTAGGGTGGAGCTATCAGTCCTTTAGGGAGGAGCTGTCAGTCCTTTAGGGTGGAGCTATCAATCCTTTAGACCAGGGCTTTATGTCCTTTAGTGCAGGGCTATCAGTCCTTTAAGGCATAGCTATCATTCCTTTAGGGCTGACCTATAAGTCCGTTAGGGTGGAGCTATCAGTCCATTAGGGTGGGGCTATAAGTCCTTTAGGGTGGAGCTATCAGTCCGTTAGGGCAGTGCTTTTAATCCTTTATGGCGGGGCTACCAGTCCTTTAGGGCGAGGCTATCAGTCATTTAAGGCAGGGCTATAAGTACTTTGTTGCGGAGCTATGAGAAACTTAAGATGGGCAATCAGTCCTTTCGGTTGGGGCTAATAATCCTTTATGTCAGGGCTGTCAGTCCTTTAGGGCGAAGCTATCAGTTCTTTGGGGCGGAGCTATGAGTCCTTTAGGGTGGGGCTATAAGTCCTTTAGGGCGAAGCTATCAGTTCTTTGGGGCGGAGCTATGAGTCCTTTAGGGTGGGGCTATAAGTCCCTTAGGGCGAAGCTATCAGTTTTTTGGGGCGGAGCTATGAGTCCTTTAGGGTGGGGCTATAAGTCCTTTAGGGCGAAGCTATCAGTTCTTTGGGGCGGAGCTATGAGTCCTTTAGGGTGGGGCTATAAGTCCCTTAGGGCGAAGCTATCAGTTTTTTGGGGCGGAGCTATGAGTCCTTTAGGGTGGGGCTATAAGTCCTTTAGGGCGAAGCTATCAGTTCTTTGGGGCGGAGCTATCAGTCCTTTAGGGTGGGGCTATAAGGCCTCTAGGGCGGAGGTATCAGTTCTTTGGGGCGGAGCTATCAGACTTTTAGGGCGGGGCTATAAGTCGTTTAGGGCAGAGGTATCAGTTCTTTGGGGCGGAGTTATATGTTCTTTGTTGCTGAGCTATAAGTAACTTGAGGCGTGGCTTTCAGTCCTTTCAGGTGGGGCTATCAATCCTTTAGGGCGGAGCTATCAGTCCTTTAGGGCAAGGCTGTCAATCATTTCCCAAAGGATGAAATCAGTAATTTTATGATGTATGTCAATATCTGGGAAAAAGACAATCTTAACTCTCGTGTTATGCCGACATTAAACTCTGCAGTGACTCCACATATGTCATGTGCTCTTTCTGATACATGCTTCTTGGTTAACTGTAATCCAGACTCCAGACATCCAGCAATGTGAGTATATTGTGCACACTGCAATATCGATGCTGAAACAATACACTGTGCAGTCCTAATTGACACATCAGTAAGCATCACTGAACTCCTGATGGCGTTTCTCCTGTTTACTCCTGTGCTTCAGATCACCTCCAACTTTATCCCCTGCTAGATAAAGCCCGGAGGTTAACGTAACCTTGATAAAGCGCTCATCCTGGACAGATTCATGTGCTCAAACCATCACAGAGTATGAAAATGAAGCCGTCGAGAGCGACACAATACGGAGCAGTTAAATGGGCCATTTCAGATGTTTTGTGTAGCACAGCGACGACCAAATCTCTCCCTCTGCGTGTCTGTGCAGTCCATTTTACGCCTGTTATCTGCTTTCCTCTCGTTACCATCTCCTCCAAACACACCTCTCCTCCCTTTTTTCCCCCCGTCTTCTTTTCAATTCGCAACCCATTTGTGTTGCCAGCCAGCAGCACAAATTAGGGATATACAGCCTGGTGTCAAAACGAGCGCTCATAAAATATTAACAGCGTGTAGGAAATTTTACATGGCAACATTCTTTTTCATTTCCAGGTCTGTCAGCACAGGCTGTGGTGCAGCTATTTGCGAGCGTGCATCTATTTTAATGCTGCTTATTTGGAGCCGATTTCCCACGCCGTCTTTTTTATGTCTTCTCAAAGCCAAAGGTAGAGCGTTTTAAAGATCTCCATTAACTCTCCTTTTTTTTTTGTCAGCGATTTTAGGACTAAGTGTCTTGTTTAGTCAGACTTTATGCCAGTTGTCAATTGCCACTTTGCGTTTTATTGCCTCTTTTGAGGACTGGGGGGGTTTGTTGCGGCCATAGTAAAATGCAAAAGCGCATATTAAACGTGCATAACAGTGTGTTTGCATTGGCCAAGCTATATCTTTCCCCTCTTCCAAGCCATTATTGCTGCAGTTTGGAAACTTGTGAGCGTGACTTTGTTTACTGGTGGTGAAATAAACCTGCACACTTTGTTTCATGGTAATCGTCCAAAGCCAACCAATCAGATTGGAGCTTTCCCATCATGAAAATTTTTACATTTTCAAAACAATATGTGCTTTAAAAGATCAGCTAATGTTGTTTTGGTATAGTCGAGTAGAGAATGAAACTTGAATGTTCATTATAGGACCATGAAATTAATCATCGTGACTATACACTCACTGGCCACTTTATTAGGTATACCTGTCCAACTGCTTGTTCGCGCAAATTTCTGATCAGCCAATCACATGGCAGCAACTCAATGCATTTGAGCATGTGACATGGTCAAGAGGAACAGCTGCAGTCCAAACCGAGCATCAGAATGGGGATGATAGGTGATTTAAGTGACTTTGAACGTGGCATGGTTGTTGGTTCCAGACGAGCTGGTCTGAGTATTTCAGAAACTGCTGATCTACTGGGATTGTCACGCTATCTCCAGGGTTTACAGAGAATGGTCCAAAAAAAAAAAAAAAAAAAAATCTTTGAAGTAAGTTAACTGGTACATTGAATAGATCCAACCCCTCCATAAATGATTCATTTACAAATCTGACATGTCATTGCGCATGACTGTGCCAAGGAGTATTTCTAATGTTGCATGTTTTAAATATATTTAAGCTTTTACAATATTTATCATCATTCAAACACAAACAAATATGTTTCAAAATATTTTCAGATGTGCTGATTTGGTGCTGAACACCAAGGACATTTTTTCATATATATTATTTCATATATTTAGGATATACAAATTATTATTATTATTATTATTATTATTATTATTATTATTATTATTATTATTATTATTATTATTATTATTATTATTATTATTGTTGTTATTATTATTATTATTATTATTATTATTATTATTATTATTATTATTATTATTATTAGTGTACATACAACCAATATAAATAGCAAATAATATTCACATTTCTAAATATTAATAATAGTTAGAAATATTTTATGAGCATAAAATCAGCTTATTAAAATCATGTGACTATAAACACTGATGCTGAAAATTAAGTTTTGTATTAAAGGAATAAGCTGTTTAAGATAAACTACAGCTGAGAACATGCTTTTTAATTTTTAATAACAGTATTTTTTCATATTTAACAATATTACAGTTTTAATTGAATAAATGCAGCTTTAAAAGAATAATGCATTTCAATAACTGTAACCACTTTTGTCCAATATATATATAATAAAATGATCAAATTAATTAAAAATCAATACATAATATAATATAATATAATATAATATAATATAATATAATATAATATAATATAATATAATATAATATAATATAATATAATATAATAAAATATAAAATTATATAAAATTATATAATAAAATAAAATAAAATAAAATATGATATAATATAATATAATATAATATAATATAATATAATATAATATAATATAATATAATATAATATAATATAACATAATAAAATATATTAAAATATAATATAATATAACATAATAAAATATAATATAATATGATGTAAACTAATACAATATAATCATATATTTTCTAATAATAATATATATTATAATTTATTTGAATATTTTATTTAATAACTTACAATAATAAATACTAAATACACCAATAAATAAATAAATACACCAAATAATAATCATGCAGGTTTGGATTGACATGTGAGGCGATTAAACAGTGACTTATACTGAACCCTCACACGTATTTAATCTAAATGGCACTATACAAGCCACCCTTTTTAACACGTTAGTCTAGTCAGATTTATCTCCTGCTCATCATCAGATGATGGATTCACCATCTCTTTATCTACAAGCTTCACGACGCCTCAGTCCAGGTGGGCGGGGCTGATCTCTGAACTCGCCTTTTCATAGGACGACGCCAATAAAACTGAGCTGTCAATCAGAGTAGTGTTGTTGGAGCTCGTCCAGCTGTCCTTCAGTCACTCAACGTCCAGCACTGAATCTCAATGATGCTCTTCACAAGTCACATTCCCTCTGATAGGACCAGAATTACAGCCGTCTTTAAGTAGGTGTTGAGGAGCGGCGTGCTGCTGACGGCACTTTTATTAATCAGCTCTGACATGCTGCATTGTTATTCTTGTCCACTGACATGTCTCATTGTTTTGATTGGTCCTTCGGTGCCTGTTTGCCAACAGACATGCAAAAGGTAAAGAGCATCGAGTGGAAGAAAAGTCTGGCTGTGTGTATGTGTGTGTGATCTCTGGTCAGAAATGTGAAGAGAAGAATGGTTAATTGGCACTGAAATCACACATTCGTTGTGTGACAGTAAGTGAAAGAACCAAAAATTAGCATAGGCAAGCAATGCATTTGTACAAAATACTTATCTGATACTTTTTTGGCACTGATATTGATGGGATTTAAGCCCTATAAACTTTTAAAAGATGGTTTATTAAATACTTAAGTTCTTTTGACAGTGTTGACTGTGTTATTTTATTTATTTGCAAAATGTGCTGTATTACATAGAAATAGTTTGTGAATAACAGATTTGTTTCTGTCTTTTACTCAATAAGGACCAAGCTCATGTCAGCTTGAGTCACTGTTGATTGATGTATATGAAAATAAGTAATTTTTAAAATTTAAAATAATATAAATAATACATAAATATTAAAATAATATTATAAAGTATTAAATATTATTATGAAATATTAGTATAAAATAACAATAATTAATTATTAAAATAAACAATTGACTAAAATATTGAATCCAATATTACAAAAGAGCTAAATAAATATACATTATAAAAGAACGAATCAATTTAATACAATATCATTAGATTAATTTATTAAGGATTATTAATTATTCCAAATAAAAATAATAAATACAAAATAATTTTGAATAATACTAAAATAAATTATGCTAAATTAGCTTAAGAATAAAAATGATATAAAAATGTATTTTAAAAGATTAATAAACATTTAAATAAAATAAATAAGTAAATAAATGTCTAATTAAATTAATAAAATTTATGTAGTAAAAAAAATACATTCTATATTGTGCTAATAATATTTTTGTATAATATCTGGGCATCACAGTGGCTCAGTGGGTAGAACGATCGCCTCACAGCAAGAAAGTCGTTGGTTTGAGCCTTGGCTGGGTTAGTTGACATTTCTGTGTGGAATTTACATGTTCTCCCCGTGTTGGCGTGGGTTTCCTCCAGGTGTTCTGGTTTCCCCCAGTCCAAACACATGAATTGGGTAAGCTAAATTGTCCATAGTGTATGAGTGTGTGTGTGAATGAGAGAGTATAGATATTTCCCAGTGATGGGTTGCGGCTGGAAGGGATGCAACCAATCACCGTATATATATATATTTTTTTTTTTTACAATATTTAAAACAATATTTAAATTAATATAAATTCAACAATTAAAAAAATTAATCAAACATTACAATAGAGATAAATAAATAAACAAATAGTATAAAATAAAATAAATATATATGAAATATCCTAATATAATATGAATATAATAATTTAGTAAGTATTAATAATATTACAAAAAAATAAATATAAAATAATATAAAATAACACTAAAATAAATTATTTAAATTTTTTTTACTAAAACTAACATAAATAAAAATAGATTTAACTGATTAATAGACATTTGATTAAATAAATGAGTCTAAATAAATAAATACAAAAAAAAATAGAAAAAGAAAAAAAAGAAATATATATTGTGCTAATAATATTTTTGGTGGTATAATATCTATTTAAACTTAGATCAATGCATAATAAATACAACATTTATAATATATGTGTAGCTTTTACATTTAATAATGTAATGAAATTTTTATATTTATTAAAATGTAGAGATGTGGATGCCTTTATAATTTAATAAAGGGATAGATAGAAAACCTCTGGTATACTTATTTACTCCCAGGGCCATTTATATCAAAGTTAATATTTAGCCACACCATGTTGGTGTTTCTTAACATCAAATGTTTTTTTTATGAGGTGGGCTGTTAGCCCAACGCTCAACCCCTTAACCTGGAGGATCAGGACATACACATACTCTGCAGACAATTTAGCTTACCCAACTCCCCTATAGCGCATGTGTTTGGACTGTGGGGGAAACCGGAGCACCCAGAGGAAACCCACACCATCACAGGGAGAACATGCAAACTCCACACAGAAATGCCAACTAACCCAGCTGGGACTCAAACCAGCTACCTTCCTCCTGTGAGGCAACAGGACTATCCGCTACGCCACCGTGCCACCCTGAAAACCTCTGATATAAGCAATTAAAATGATCTCTAAATGTGATTTTATCTGACATAAACAAAAATCATCCAGTTTTTATATTATTGCAGTTTTGTTAGTCTTTGCTGTTTACCAAATGAAAAATCTAAACGGATATGCAAACTACGGTGGATAATTGGCCGAAAATATTTCCTGAATGAAAACAGTGTCATATTTGGAGAGTGTTTATTCTGATGCGCCGAACTGGACGAGTTAATGAACAGAATCGTCTTCTATCACAAACTCCCCAAACGCGCTGATAGCGGCACGCTAATGATGCAGTCGAGCTCAGGTAGCTGTCAGGCCGCCGTGATTAATTAAATCCAAAACTAGGCCAATTTGTCACTTTCCGCGGTGTGGTCGGATAAAGAGGTTCTTCACTCTTCCGTATGTTACTCCTTCAATGCACGACGTCTTAATTGCTGCATTGGAAGAGTTCAGTGAATGTGAGATTCCTTTTAAAAGACGTCGAGCCAAGCCAAACACGCGGTGAATTGCATGACCTACACCTGGGGGTGACTTTTTGCCAATATGACTTTTTGCCTAATAAATCAAGTGGCGGAGCTTGATTTATTAGGAATGTGAATGAGGAGATATTCTTCTAAATGTCAACAGTGCTGCTGCTGGTTTGATCTGTCGTACAGTCTCTGTTAGGGCTGCACATTAGGGGGAGATTGGGGATGGTTATAATGTTTTTTATATTTCTGTCTATGACTCTGAGATCTTTTATGGCAGTGTGCTCTAAATGGGATTCAGTGTGGTGTCTGCTATCAAACGGCGGAGATGGTGTTTGTTCTTGTATTTTTGGACTGGAAATGTTACAATTTACATCATAGTCTGGGTTAGTTGTTAAACAGCCTTGGGTCAGATTAGGATTTTCACCTAGATCAGATGTAACATTATGATGATTATAATTTAACTATACGGTTATGATTTATACTAGGATAAGATTTAACATCATGATTTCCGCCAGGTGAGATTACTCTAATTTTAACCAGGGTCAGACGTAACATTATGATTTTAACCAGGGTCAGATTATGATTTTAACCAGGGTCAAACGTAACATTATGATTTTAACCTGGGTCAGATTATGATTTTAACCAGGGTCAGATGTAACATTATGATTTTAACCAGGGTCAGATTATGATTTTAACCTGTGTCAGATGTAACATTATAATTTTAACCAGGGACATATTATGATTTTAACCAGGGTCAAACATAACATTATGATTTTAACCAGGGTCAATTTATGATTTTAACCAGGGTCAGATGTAACATTATGATTTTAACCAGGGTCAGATTATGATTTTAACCAGGGTCAAACGTAACATTATGATTTTAACCAGGGTCAGATTATGATTTTAACCAGGGTCAGATGTAACATTATGATTTTAACCTGGGTCAGATGTAACATTATGATTTTAACCAGGGTCAGATTATGATTTTAACCTGGGTCAAACATAACATTTTGATTTTAACCAGGGTCAGATTATGATTTTAACCAGGGTAAGACGTAACATTATGATTTTCACCAGGGTCAGATGTAACATTATGATTTTAGCCAGGGTCAGATTATGATTTTAACCTGGGTCAGATGTAACATTATGATTTTAACCAGGGTCAGATTATGATTTTAACCTGGGTCAAACATAACATTTTGATTTTAACCAGGGTCAGATTATGATTTTAACCAGGGTCAGATGTAACATTATGATTTTAACCAGGGTCAGATTATGATTTTAACCTGTGTCAGATGTAACATTATAATTTTAACCAGGGACATATTATGATTTTAACCAGGGTCAAACATAACATTATGATTTTAACCAGGGTCAGATTATGATTTTAACCAGGGTCAGATGTAACATTATGATTTTAACCAGGGTCAGATTATGATTTTAACCTGGGTCAAACATAACATTTTTATTTTAACCAGGGTCAGATTATGATTTTAACCAGGGTAAGACGTAACATTATGATTTTCACCAGGGTCAGATGTAACATTATGATTTTAGCCAGGGTCAGATTATGATTTTAACCTGGGTCAGATGTAACATTATGATTTTAACCAGGGTCAGATTATGATTTTAACCTGGGTCAAACATAACATTTTTATTTTAACCAGGGTCAGATTATGATTTTAACCAGGGTAAGACGTAACATTATGATTTTCACCAGGGTCAGATGTAACATTATGATTTTAGCCAGGGTCAGATTATGATTTTAACCTGGGTCAGATGTAACATTATGATTTTAACCAGGGTCAGATTATGATTTTAACCTGGGTCAAACATAACATTTTGATTTTAACCAGGGTCAGATTATGATTTTAACCAGGGTCAGATGTAACATTATGATTTTTACCAGGGTCAGATGTAACATTATGATTTTAGCCAGGGTCAGATTATGATTTTAACCAGGGTCAGATGTAACATTATGATTTTTACCAGGGTCAGATGTAACATTATGATTTTAGCCAGGGTCAGATTATGATTTTAATCAGGGTCAGATGTAACATTATGATTTTCACCAGGGTCAGATGTAACATTATTATTTTAGCCAGGGTCAGATTATGATTTTAACCAGGGTCAGATGTAACATTATGATTTTAACCAGGGTCAGATTATGATTTTAACCAGGGTCAAACGTAACATTATGATTTTAACCAGGGTCAGATTATGATTTTAACCAGGGTCAGATGTAACATTATGATTTTAACCTGGGTCAGATGTAACATTATGATTTTAACCAGGGTCAGATTATGATTTTAACCTGGGTCAAACATAACATTTTGATTTTAACCAGTGTCAGATTATGATTTTAACCAGGGTCAGATGTAACATTATGATTTTCACCAGGGTCAGATGTAACAATATGATTTTAGCCAGGGTCAGATTATAATTTTCACCAGGGTCAGATGTAACATTATGATTTTAACCTGGGTCAGATGTAACATTTTGATTTTAACCAGGTTCAGATTATGATTTTAACCTGGGTCAGATGTAACATTTTGATTTTAACCAGGGTCAGATTATGGTTTTCACCAGGGTCAGATGTAACATTATGATTTTAACCTGGGTCAGATTATAATTTTCACCAGGGTCAGATGTAACATTATGATTTTAACCTGAGTCAGATGTAACATTATGATTTTAACCAGGGTCAGATTATGATTTTAACCAGGGTCAGACGTAACAATATGATTTAAACCAGGGTCAGACATAACATTATGATTTTAACCAGGGTCAGATTATGATTTTAACCAGGGTCAGATTATGATTTTAACCAGGGTTAGATGTAACATTATGATTTTATCCAGGGTCAGAATAGGATTTTAATCAGGGTCAAATGTAACATTATGATTTTAACCTGGGTCAGATTATGATTTTAACCAGGGTCAGATTATGATTTTAACCAGGGTTAGATGTAACATTATGATTTTATCCAGGGTCAGAATAGGATTTTAATCAGGGTCAAATGTAACATTATGATTTTACCCTGGGTCAGATGTAACATTATGATTTCCACATAGAATGCAAAATGCAGTGCTCAGGAATGTTTAAAAAAAAGGTCCTCCACTGCCATGTTGCAGTCAAATAAAACAGTTGTCATGCCAACTTTCAGCTTGTGTTTCTGGATGAGGATAGACAGGTGTCTACTCTACACCAAGTCCGGCAGATGAGTGTCAGGATTGGATAGAGAGGTGGTCTCCTCTTCAGACCCTCAGCAGGGTTGTCAGCGGATCAACGTTAGCTGTTTATCATCACATTGAGGGATTGAGACATGCTGTCATGTTGACATTCGACTGTCATTGGATCATCTGCATCTGTCTAGTTTGTTGTGTGGCAACAGTCTTTGAATATAACCACTTCTACAGGTAATAATGCATTAGTTTTATTGTTTTATTATCATACTTGATAAAACAGTCTGAGAATTGCCATTCTTCCTTTGGTACGTGTCATCAAAGGGGAAAAGACCCGCCCACTAGTGACAATCTCTCCCTCATTAGCATAGGATGTTAGTCTTGTTTTTTGAATCTGCCACCATGCTGACACACAGGCATTTGCAGCTCCGCCCTCTTTTGAAAAGAGCACAATCTTATTTGAATTTAAAGCAACAGTCACCAAAATGCCACAATTAAAATTAAAGCCTGAAAGAGGCAGTTTCAAAGAGAGATTCAAACATTATTTGTGTGGTATTTTGAGCTGAAACTTCAAATACAGACTGTAGAGTCATCAGAGATTCATTTTACATCTTGTCAAAAGAGCCGTAAAAGGACCCCTTTAATGCTACAGGTTTACTCACTATTTTAAGTAACAAATAAATGTTTACAGTAGTACAAATCAAGTACAGAACAGAAGATCT
>NC_141026.1:2945000-2947500 GCF_052040795.2 Danio rerio
ATGTGCACATGTGTAATTGAGTCATAAGAACAATAGAAGTGTTTAATGTGGTCTGCTGGTCTAAATCTATAACCAGCCGAAGTGACACTGACAACAGCGGTGCGCATCCACATGCAGGTTTATAAGCGGAGTCAGGCCAGCAATTGTCAACCCAAAGGCAAACAGATATATACAGGCAATCCAGAATCGTAGTCAGATGGTCAGAGGCAGGCAGCAAACAGGATTAAACAAATAAACAAGGCAAGGATCAAAACACGGTGAAGCAAGACAAAGAAAACGGGTTGTATTGTCACTAGAACAGATATCAAGACTCAGCAATGAGTGTCTCAAAGTGAGCTGTAAGTATGTGTGTGTAATCAATCATTGAGCAGCATCAGCTGTGAGAGTGTAATCAGTCATGATGTGGAACTGGTTGTGTGTGTTGTATGACTGGGTGTTGTAGTCCATAACATTGTGGATTTGTAGTTCATGGGAATGTGAGGGTGTTTATCAGCGATCTCAGGTTGTAGATCGCTGGTGATCGTGACAAAGTCATTGCTGAAAATTTCCCAAAGCTGACCCCAAACCATTCACCGACTAGCTAGTCAAAACCGACTAGCTAGCTAACCACCGTAGCGATAGTGTTTTCTGTCAGATGGCCATGTAGATATCATATTACTAAAGCCCATTTTAAACCATGACATGAATGCAATAGTGTTTTGATGCAGGTAAATGTGTATGTGTGTGTGTGCGTGCATGCGTGTGTGTGTGTCCCTGTAGAAATCAAGCAGAAATGGTCTCTGTATCTCTTTCTGTTTCTCTGACAGCACTGGCAGATTTAAAATGGTGTCAATCAATTCATCAGAGCTGTGTGTTTCTCCTCTGGGAGTGTGCGTGTGTGTGTGTGTCTGTGTGCTTTCGGGTGGGGCTTGAAGATCTCAGATTATTCCAGTCTGCTAATAGAGACTCAGGTTGTGTTGATAATGGTGTGATAGCTTATTATAGTACTGTTTACTGCATACTGACCCCCCTTTGGGTTTAGAGGGGTTTTGGCCATTCCATGCTGGTTTTCATCCATTTCCAGCCTAGTCAGGGTGGTAGATGACCAGGTAAAACCAGCTTGACCAGCCTAGCCCTTGGAGCCCAGCCAAATTCAGTTATATCCAGCTGAGACCAGGCTGGTTTTACCTGGTTAGATGGTCATTTTCCAGTCTGACCAGCTAAGACTAGGCTGGAAATGGCTGAAAACCATCCATCCAGCTCAGGTTTAAGATGTTTTTTAAGATGTTTGGCCCCCCAAAAATAGCACAATTATATATATATATATATATATACACTTTATATATATCTTGTGTGTAACATCACATGCCTCAAGCCTCAGCCAATCGGATCATTGCATCCTGTCCTTGTTTGTTCAAACACTGAACGCGGAGCATCATTTAATAACATGTAAATATCCTCCTATACTCTTCATTTGCATGTTAAGAGAGATTTGCTGGTTCGCAAGTGTGATACATTTTAATTAAGCATTAATTGAAAACTAATGGGACTGTGCTTGTGAATGGAGCTCTGCTGTTGCTGAATATGAAGTGTCTGAAGAGTGAAAGTCCTTATGGGCTCTTCTCTAAACAAATGGCCGTCATTCAGATTCTCTCTTTTCCAAAGTAGGGATGTTGGAATACCCAGTATAATATTGAACCATTTGGTACGACCTAATGGTATTTGAAATTTGATAATTACATACAGAAATAAGAAAAAATACTAATATCATAACTGAAAAGATGATGAAAAAAAATAAAAATAAAGTAAAATCAAATCAAATCAAATAAAATAAAATAAAATTAATTTAATTAATGAATAAAAAAAATAATACAATTTAATTTAAATAAAAAACTAAAATAAATGAATAAAAATAAAATAGAAAAGAATAAAATAAGTTAAAATGAAAAATAAAATAAAAATGACATAAATATTAAATTAAATTAAAATAATAAAAAATAAAAAATGAAAATAAAATTAAATAAAAATAAAACAATTAATTAAATTAAATTAAATTTAGCACAATAAAGATAAAATAAAATACAAATAAAATAAATACAAATAAGATAAAATTAAATTAAATAAATAAAAATAATTTAAATGACATTAAATGAAATGAAATGAAATGAAATGAAATTAAATTAAATTAAATTAAATTAAATTAAATTAAATTAAATTAAATTAAATTAACAAATATACATTCACTCAGATAATAATGCTTCTGATTAATTTTGTCCACTGGCTGTCTCTCTGTGTTTATGACAGGCTAATACATATTTGGCTGCTGTTCATTATAGACTGGAGTTCTCTACGAGGATATCCTCTCTCCCTCTCACATCTTACACACACACACTTTCCCTCTCTCCCTCTGCTCAGAAGCACTGAGACACGCTACACTAGTTGTGTTGGCAATTATGGTAATGGGCTGCTATTAGGCCATGATTCTGTATGAGTGATCTGGGAGAGGACGAGCAGCACAGAC
>NC_141026.1:2955000-2985000 GCF_052040795.2 Danio rerio
TAAACTCCATTACTCTCTCTCGCTGTGGTCCTTTGACCTGCTGGCGTGACTTTTCCTCTCTTCTCGGTTTTTACAGTGATACTTCTGGATACAGACACTAGCGTGTGTCTGCAGAGTTTCCTCCACCGCGTCTATCATGGATCAGCTGTGATCCCCGCTGCCGTTTATCAGTGTTGCTCATTGGTGAACAGCGCCAGAGCGTTACACCCCATTCACATGTGGCTTCAGCGTCAACGCTTGACAGAGGGCGTGTCTGAAGTTGGGGCTGACGCGATCGGCATAGCAGCGTCAGCCAATGAAATTAATCAGCAGTAGGCCACTGTCTGAGCTGGTGTATTTGCATACAGCGATCTGATTGGCTGACTCTTCTAAAGGCGCTTGAAAAATTTAGCAAGTCCCAACTCCTGCAGCAAGCAACGCCTCTGAAGCGGTGTCGATGGATCCACAATGCAGTTTGGCAACGCTGGACGGCACCCATTCAAAGTGAACGGATGCGTTAGAGCCAGTGTGAATCGGGCGTTAGAGCCAATCGCAGCTCTTTCTGTTGAGCGCGTGACCAGTCATAGGCATTTAACAACTCGCTAGACAAGGCTCAGAAAGCGAGCGGGATATTTATATTTGTTTATTTGCTGTAAATGCTCATGTCGTTCCGTGCATAAGTGTTTAAAGGACAAATTTGTGTTACAAGTAATATATAAATATAAATATGTTCACAAATTTTTCTTGTGCTGTGAACTAAAATATCAAATTGTTTATGGAAAGCATCGTCAATGCACCGTGATGCACCGAGATATCGAATGTAACCGAATCATAACCGAACCGTGGGACTAGTGTAGGTTCACACCTCCTACATTCTCATTATTTTGAATGAGTTTTTAATGAGTTAGACCTCTTTCTTGACTTCACACAGAAACAGGAATGCGTGCGGTATGACATCACTTTGATATTCGTAACCGAACTGAACCGTGAGACCAGTGTAGATCAAAAGTCTTTGCTTGACATCCTGCCCTTGTACATGTCATCAAAGCGGAAAGCCCCGCCCACTAGCATATGACTTTAGTCTTGTTTTTGAATCTGCCACTATGCTGACACTTAGGCATTTGTAGCTCCGCCCACTTTTGAAAAGATCATTTGAATTTAAAGGGACAGTCACCAAAACAACCCAATTAAAATCAAAGCCTGAAAGGGTGTTTCAGAGAGTTCCAAAACATTATACGTGTTATTTTGAGCTGAAACGTCGCTATGCTCTAGAAAGATCAGAGATTTATTCTACATCTTGTAAATATATAGTATAATAGGTCCTCTTTAAAGCTTGCAGAGTTCACTCCAAAAAGTAGAAGAGAAGAAACAGCTATTAGATTGAAAAATGGCTTCTTTGTTGCTCCTTGTTTGCCATGACTCATCCTGACAGACTTTAATATTCAAACGCGGAATTAAAATAGATGTTGCAGCATCGGCCGACATGCTGTCAATACGCCGGCGGTTTGTCTGAAGTCTGCACTCTCGCGTCTACGATCGCGTAATTGACAGAGAGACACTGGAGACTAACAAATCGACAGCTGCTGTTAATCAATGCTCGGTGACTTCATCAAATTCTTGTCGTCAGAGAGAAATATGAGCGTTTCTCAACGCTCGACGAAGTCTGTGCTGATTTTCCACACCGGGGGAAACTGTGGATCTGTCTCAGCTTTTTAACTTCAGGAAGCTTTCGAACCAGCAGCCAGAGTTCAGGAAAAACAAACGCTTCTCAAAGAGATCCATCAAAAAGTGCAGATTTTCCATCAGCCACTGCCAGAAGTTGTTTCTCGCTCAGTGTTTGTGTCTTGTGCTGTAAGAAATATCAGTAGATTAGCAGCTTTCTGTATTTTTTTATTCATGTTTTTATTTTTTTCTATGATTTTTAATTGCATTATTTGAGCTTGATCTTTTTTTTGGTAACTTTTATCTTTGAAAAGTCTGACAAAGTGACTTTTGTGAACATTTTTTAATAGTTTGCAGTGCTATATTGTCTGTGTTGGTGTTGTTTATTACGCTACAAAAACCTTTTAATAAACCACCAGTGCATTTTCTGTCATTTTACAGACTTATTTCTCTATATATTATTTCCCATACATTATACCATCTCAAACTACTAACATGTCAATAAAAGTCACTTTCTTAAACTGTAGAGTTGAATTTTCGATCCCACTTTATATTAAGTGGCCTTAACTAATTTGTACTTACATAGGATTTAATAGTTTGTTACAATGTACTTATTGTGTAAATACATGTATTTACTGTGTACTTATGCTTGATTAAATACATGTATGTAATTACATCTGTAAATAACTTTTGTTATTACATTTGTAAATACACTGTTGACCATCCCTTACACCTTAACCTACCCTTAAATCTACCCATGCCACCAAACCTGTCCATAACCCAACCTCTATCCCAACTCAAAAGCACCACAAGTGTTCTCAAATACATTATAAACACTGTAAGTACATTGTATTTATTTTTTTGATGTAAGTACATAGTAGTTAAGGACACTTAATATAAAGTGGGACCGAATTTTCAACATTAAAAGTCGACAGAGTGGAGATCGACATCTCATAATGCAATTAACAACCGTAAATAAACACTTGTGAAGCATTAAATATGGAAACAGTGTGTGTTTTGTCATTAGAAGACAAAACAGTTGCCTCAGATTTGTTTTCAGAGAATGTATCTTGAATTAAGTTGTTTATATTAACCTAATAATTGTGTCTTCAACTCTCTTCAGCTCTCTTTATGTATCTCTTAGCAACTTAAAATAAGCGTTAAAATAAGAAAATAGTGTTGTAAAATAAATGTCATTGTGGTAAAACTTTATTTTGATGCATGCACATTTGTTGACATTTGTTGCATTGCAACTCGATGCCAATTAATTATCATTTGAGTATTAATAGTCTGCTTAATATCGGCTGATACTGCTCCTTCAACAGACATTAAAATGACTGTAAAGAAATTTGCAAGTAATTGCAACTTTCACTAACCCTAACCCCAACCTAACAGTCTACTTATAATTTATTGAAAATTAGTTGGCATATATGCACTGTAACTTAAATTCAACAAAATGTTAAAGGGACCATCAAAATAAAGTGATGCCATTTATTACATACATATTATATATATATATATATATATATATATATATATATATATATATATATATATATATATATATATTTTTTTTTTTTTTTTTTTTTTTTTTTTTTGCAAGAAAAATTAGCAGTGAGGTATAGCAAAAATTTATTCATTCATTCATTCATTCATTCATTCATTCATTCATTCATTCATTCAAGCATATTAAGCATACTTCTCATTATATTACGTTCTTATATCAACACATTTAACCCAAAATTGTTACCATTATAATGTAAAATGTGCCTAAATCTAATTACTGAAATGCAGTTAAAAAAATAATCATCTCTTGATTTAAAAATTTTTTAATACTTTTTTTTTATTAATCAGAGAAGTTCAGAAATATGAACAAGCAATTACAAGTAAAAATGTCATAATTTATGACTAGAAAATTAGTAAATAGGATTTAGAAGTAAGATGTATATATACTTACCGGCCACTTTATTAGGTAAACCTTACTAGTACCGAGCTGGACCCTCTTTTGTGCCTTAATCCTTCTTGGCATGAATTAAACAAGCTACTGGAAATATTCCTCAGAGATTTTGCTCCATATTGACATGATAGTATCATGCAGTTGCTGCAGATTTGTCGGCTGCACATCCATGATGCGAGTCTCCCGTTCCACCACATCCCAAAATTGCTCTATTGGATTGAGATCTGGTGACTGTGGAGGCCATTTGATTACAGTGAACTCATTGTCATGTTCAAGAAACCAGTCTTAGATGATTCACGCTATATGACATGACGCCCACAGAACTGCCGCTTGCTGGATATTTTCTCTTTGTCGGACCATTCTCTGTAAACCCTAGAGATGGTTGTGCGTGAAAATCCCAGTAGATAAGCAGTTTCTGAAATACTCAGACCAGCCCGTCTGGCAGCAACAACCATGCCACATTCAAAGTCCCTTAAATCTTCCCGATTTTGATGCTCGGATTGATCTGCAGCAGATCGTCCTGCATGCCTAAATCCATTGAGTTGCTGCCATGTGATTGACTGATTAGAAAGTTGCATTAACGAGCAGTTGGATGGGTGTACCTAATAAAGTGGCCGGTGAGTGATTTTATGTAAATATTATGTACAAAATACATAAAATAAGTAATAAAGATATTAATATTTTAATACAGTTTAAGACAAAATTATACAGTTTTTATCATTTTTATTCTTAAAAAAACAAGAGATGTTTAAAAGAGCGATAATTTCTTATCACAGTACTTCCTATTCTTTGAATTTGGAATAGTAATGTTAATAAAAATAATAATAATAAACTTTTTTTTAACTGCTAGGGTCTATATTATTAGCCTCTTCAGAAAAAAATATACATATATTGCACTTTAAGCTGAATACTAGTATCTTGCAAAATAATTAGTGAAGTCTTATGTACTCTCATCATGGCAAAGACAAAAAGAAATGAGTTATAGTAATTACTTTTAAACTAAAATGTGTTGAAAACAATCTCCATTAAACATTAGTTGGAAAATAATACAAATTTCCTATGCAGGAGGGCTGGTAATTGTGTCCTCAGCTCTCTCTAAATATCCATGTATGTGTGTATTGGCTGGTGAATAATGACACAGGATATTTTGCAGCATATTAGTGTGTAATACAGCCTGCTGGGATTAAACCTGTTACACAGTGAGCTGTGTTTTCACATGATTTATATGTGCCAAATGGCTAATTGTCTCTAAATAACAGCATCGCGGTTGGAGCTCAGGATCTGGAGTGTGTGCTTGTGATATTACGACTGCTCATAGAGATTACGGATGCGCAGTGTTGAATGAAACATCTTTACCGGAGAGGATTTCTCTGTTTAGTGCGTTATGTGCAGGTCATGGTCTCTGGTCTGAATGGTAAAAGCAGAAACGGTCCCGTGAGAAGCATCATAATGACAATAAAGCCATCAATTACCCCCCGGACGACCGTTTGGGAGCGCGTTTAATCGCAGCTTCTAGAATAAAAGACTTTATTGGTGCGTTTAAAGGGACGGTGTGTTGTGCTGCTCTGCTTTATGACCCTGCGGTGACATCTAAAACTTTATAGAACGAGACTCTCAAATCAGCAGCACGAGCATAAAAGCTCATAAATTCTCTGTTAGCATATTAATGTAGTGGATGTACCATTTTTGCACGTTGCATCTTTAAATTTCAGCATATTTTTTGTTAATCTGTGGCTTGTTTAATTAAAAAAAAAGTGGTCATATATATTGCTGCAAGTGCTACTTTTAATTGTTGACACTTTACAGTGATAAAGAACCCTACATATATTTAATTTGACACTAGACATCATTAAAGGGGTGAAGTGTAATATTTGGTGAACTAAAAACCTGCTTTGCTCTTGGTTAGCTGATATTCTCTGCTTTGATTGGTGAGATAGCTTCACTCTGCTCTGATTGGTCAAATAGCTGTACGCTGCTCTGATTGTTTTATTGGCTCCGCATTGATTGGCCAGATAACTTCACTCTACTCTGATTGGTCAAATTGCCCTGCCCTGATTATTTTATTGGCTCTGCTCTGACTGGTCAAATAGCTGACTTGTCAAACGGCTCTTCTTTGCTTTGATTGGTCAGATGGCTTTACTCTGATTCGTCAAATGGCTCAGTTCTGTTCTGATTGGTCAGAGAAGCTTTTTTTCTGCTCTGATTGGTCAAGTAACTATATTCTGCTTTGATTGGTCAAATGGACTTTTTCTGCCCTGAAGGGTCAGATAAATTTACTCTGCTGTGATATTGGTCAAATAGCTTTGCACTTTTCTGATTGGTCAAATTGACTTTTTCTGCTCTGAAGGGCCACATAGCTACTTTGATGTGATTGCTCATATAGCTTTACTCTTTCCTGATTGGTCAAATGGCTCTTCTCTGCTCTGAGTGGTCAGATAGCTTTATTATACTCTGATTGGCTAGCTGGATATTCTTTGCTTTGATTTGGTCAGATAGCTTTACTTTGTTCTGATTGGTCAGATAGCTTTACTCTGCTCTGATTGGTCATGTAACTATATTCTGCTTTGATTGGTCAAATGGATTTTTTCTGCTCTGAATGGTCAGATAGCTTTACTTTTCTGTGATTGGTCAAATAGCTTTAATCCTTTCTGATTGGTCATATGACTCTTCTCTGCTCTGAATGGTCAGATAGCTTTATTTTGTTCTGATTAGTTAGCTGCATATTCTCTTCTTTGATTAGTCAGATAGCTAAACTCTGCTCTGATTGGTCAAATAGCTAAATTCGGCTCTGATTGGCCACCTTTCTCTGCTCTGACTGGTCAAATAGCTATACTCTGCTCTGATTGGTCAAGTGGATTTTTTCTGCTCTATATGGTCAGATAGCTTTATTTTGCTCTGATTGGTTAGCTGGATATTGGTTGGCCAGGTGCTTTACTTTGCTCTGATTGGTCAAATAGCTTTACTCCTTTCTGATTGGTCACACGGTTCATTTCTGTTCTGGTTGGTCAGATAGCTTTTAATCTTCTCTGAGTGGTCAAATACCTATGTTCTGCTCTGATTGGTTAAATGGCTGTTCTCTACTCTGATTGGTCACATGGCTTTACCCTGATTGGTCAAATGGCTCTTTTCTACTCCTATTGTTCAGATAGCTTTATTCTGCTCTGATTGGTCAAATAGCTGTATGCTGCTCTGATTGTTTTGTTAGTGCTGCATTGAGTGGTTCGATGGCTTTACTCTGCTTTGATTGGTTAAATATCTATACTCTGCTTTGATTGGTTAAATATCTATACTCTGCTCTGATTGGTCAGAAAGTTTTATTCTGCTCTGATTGGTTAAATATCTATACTCTGCTCTGATTGGTCAGCTGTCTTTGCTCCGACTTGTCAAATAGCTATAGTCCGCTCTGAGTGGTCAAATGGCTCTTCTCTGCTTTGATTGGTCAGATGGTCTAATTTGAATACTCAAATGGCTCCTTTCTGCTCTGATTGGCCAGAAAGCTTTATTCTGCTCTGATTGGTTAAATGCCTCATTTTTGTTCTGATTGGTCAGAAAGCTTTACTCTGCTCTGATTAATCAAATAGCTATACTGTGCTCTGATGGGTCAGATGGGTTTACTCAGCTCTGAATGGTCAGGTAGCTTTACTTTGCTTTGATTGGTCGAATGGCTCTTTTCTGTTTCCTCCCCATTCACCACTATCTAAATGCTAACATACCTAAATGATGCATGAGTGTTTTTTTTACATGCATGTTTATTTCAAGAAGAGCTTTTAAAACACTTGTAGTCTGGAAACACAAGTCTTTGCCAACATCCCAGTGTTTACTATGGGAAAAATCCGAAGCTCTTCTTCCTCCTCATTAAGCTTGTGTTGTTGTTCCTGTGGAGCTTTGGATGAATGCGGAGCTGTATTTGTGAGGCGGTACTATTGCAGGAAAAACCCAACCAGGAAGTCAATAGTGCCTGAATGTTTTATGAAGGCAGAGATATTCAGATCACAGACTGACTGGCAGTGCAGGAGACACAAGAAGACGAGAATATAGGAAATAAATGCAATAAAATCCATCTTCCTACTTAAATCTCGCTTCAGTTAGATTCCTAATAAAAAACAAATACATAATATACTCATCAACATCCCTAAAATGATGCATGAGTGGATTTTTTACATGTTTATTTCAAGGAGAGCTTTGACATTGACTATTTTGAAAACCCGCTGTAACACAAGCCTTTGCCAGTCTCTGGATATTCTTTCTCCTGTCCTGACTCTCGCTGATGGTCTGTTTCCTCCTGAGTCATTAATCTAGAGGGAGAAGCCATTTTTAACATCCGCATGAGCTGAGGCTCTGAGAACAGGCCGCTGTAGGAATCTAGTGCAGAAGAGGCAAGGTCACCTCACCGCGGCTCATCTGCGCTCCCTGGAGCCACAACACACACCTCTATGCCAACATGATCTCCTGAACACACACCACGCATCAGGCGCTGCTTGTTTAACACTCTGAAACCGGTTTGTTTTGCATTCGACTGAACGCGGATGTTACTGATCAGCAGGAGTGTGTGTTAGGGGCTGCACCATATTGGAAAAATCTGACATTGGGATATTTTGTTTCGCTGCGATATGCGATTGAAGTCAGTATTATTCGGCCTCCTGTGATTTTATTTCTTTTTCAAATATTTCCCAAATTATGTTTCACAAAGCAAGGAAATTTTCACAGTATGTCTGATAATATTTTTTCTTCTGGAGAAAGTCTTATTTGTTTTATTTTGGCTAGAATAAAAGCAGTTTTTTTTTTCAAAGCATTGTAAGCTCAATATTATTAGCCTCCTTAAGCATTATTTTATTTTATTGTTTACAGAACAAAACACTGTTATACAATGACTTGCCTAATTACCCTAACTTTACCTTAATTAACCTAGTTAAGTCTTTAAATTTCACTTTAAGCGGTATAGAAGTGCTTGCTCTTGTAGGGTCATGATTATGACGTAGCACCTATTGTTAGTGTCCCAGGGGAAATCCTCTTGCCGACACCGGACAGCGGCTAATCAAACTAGGATTAGCTCAGTTGGAAGCACCGCTGAAAGCCTCCATCATCCAGGTACAGTTTCTGGAGGACTTGATGAAGTCACAGAGCTGATGCACCTCTGAATGGATCTAGTTGACTCAGACACTGCTCCAAATGAATCAACGCTGTTTATCAGCCTTCCTAAAGCACATAAACAGCTATTCTCTCAATAAAATACATGTAAGCCATTTAGCTACGAAGCCAGGCATGTTTACACATAGGGCTTAAGTTGTGCAGTGCACATGCCCTTTTTAGTCTTGGATAGAAAGCGCCTTCCAAAATGTTCTGAAGTGCCCCTGCGACACCTTCCCCAACCAACCATCCTCATCTATTGCTCAGGGAATTCGATGCACAGATAAAGCAGATTTGACATGTGAATGAAGTAAAATGTTCACGCGTCTATTTACACGTGAATTTATGTGTGTACCGCATCTGGTGTGAACACAGCATAGTGATTTATAGACCAGTGGTAATGCTTCAAAATCAATTCTGAATGTAACTGGGAGCCAGTGAAAAGGCCCGTGATGTGCTCTGATGTCCTGCTTCTAGTCAGAATTCTGGCCGCAGCGTTCTGGATGGGCTGCACTTGTCTGGCTGTCTTTATGGGAAGGCCAGTGAGGAGACCGTTACAGTAATCCACCCTGCTGCTGATAAAAGCATCAACAAGTTTCTCTCTGGAAACAAAGCATCTTATTCTTGCAGAGTTTTTGAGATGGTATTATGCTGATTTAGTTACTGCTTTGACATGACTATTGAAACTCAGACCTGGTCACACTAAGATTCTTAACCTTTTTTGTTGTGTCAGCAAAGGCACGCATACACCTCCTTGAGAACCTCATCTTTGTTCCCAAACTACAGGTGAACAGAATAAACCAAATTGACCGTAATGTATGATTGTGCATGTGAATGAGTGTGTATGGGTGTTTCCCAGTACTGGGTTGCAGCTGGACTGGCATCGGCTGCATAAAACATATGCTGGAATGATTGGCAGTTCATTCCGCTGTGGCGGAATCAGAGACTAAGCCAAAGGAAAATGAATGATTATTGTGCAACTCTAATGTAGATCAACACAAACACAGGATGGTATAAGAGGAAAAAGCCTATTGAGAGCATCAGAAGAGAGCCTTTTTAACCCTGCCAGCATCTTTCTGTGACGTAAAAACAAGCTAGAACTAATAATGCAAAAATAATGGAAAAAAACAAGCACACTAAAGAAATTATTGACTGGATTTGCTAATTGTTTTTTAAGGTAAGTGGTTGCAAACAATTAATATGGGCTGGAATTCAACGAACAATTGAAATTGAGTAATGTTCATCTTAATTTGTCTGCTTAAATTCAGCCTTCATCAATTGTTTGCAACCACTTACCTTAAAAAAAAGTACTAAATATTTTTTTCAGTGCACGGTGCATCCTTTATTTCCACTTTAGGACTTGTCTGATGCTCATTGCATGCGCGCTTGTGATTATGCATGCGCCTAGTGTCCGTCAGAGGTCTGCTGTGTGTGTGTGGCCCATATGTTTGGGTGCTGATAGTGTGTGGATTTGTGTGTTTGCGCGGCAGATAACAGGCTGTTTATAACCTTGGCAGAGTGTTGGGCTGTAATCTGGCGGTGGCATATTTCCCCTCACCGGCCGATAAAGGGCTGCTAGTGACTTTATCACACAGATAGAGCGCGCACACACACCAAACGCACAGTTCGGATGCCTTATTTTTAGAAAGCGCGCTCTGCCCCCCTCCAGTCCCCTGGAAAGAGCAATCAATTTCTACATCTGCCTTTTCAGGCTTCATGGGGACAATGCGACAAACCCAAAAGCCCTGCTGGAGTCATTATTCTAAAGCACTTTTGTTTTTATGGAAATCCCCTCACCTTTAAAGGCAAATTAGGTTTTATTATTGTGATTTTTTTTTTTTTTGTTGAAAGGCCCTGTCATCTTTGCACATTTATAAATTGAATGTCTCACATCATCTGGTTGTTGTGAGTGTTATGAGGCGAAGATGGAGTTGTGACGATCGCTTTTATTTTATGACTTGATGTTTATGTCATTGCCAAGGGCGCAGGGATGCTCGGGAAGCTGCTTTAGCAGGAAGATACTTTAGCAAAGCAACAGTCAAACCATATGTTTGATGTATTTATGTAAGTTAGTCACATTTTATAGATTTGATCGTATTTTTTGCACTGGGTTTCAATGTTTATATTGCATTTAAATGCCTTTCTTACTTGAAGATTTGGTCTTTTTTCTTGTCCAAACTTCTTGAATTCTTAAATTAATAAGCATTGATTTACAAGTAAAAAAAACTAATAGATTAAGTGAGTTTTCTCTTGAATAAGCTACATAATCTGCCAATGGGGCAAGTAAAATAATCTGAGTAAAAAGCAAGAACAAGGTCATCTCCAATAACCTAGTGGTATTGTGTGCCGACATTTAGCACTGACGTGCTCACGGCGACCTGAGTTCGATTCCTGGCTTGAGGTCCTTTGTCGATCCTTCTGCTCCCAATGCTTTCCTATCCAAAATCTTTAATGTCCTATCATAATAAAGGTGAAAACCTTCTAAAAATGATTATTAAAAAAGCAAAAACAAGATTATATAGCTTACTCTCTATTGGCAGATTATTTTGCCTGTTTTAAGCAGTGGATTTTAATGTTATCACTCGATTGAACTGACGTTATTAGTGGTTATCAGCTGATAGATATAGGCCAGTGGGGGCCTTCTGCGCCTTCACAAGGCTGTTATCATCCATACTTAATCAGCTATAGATCACATACATCTATGGCCAGAACAGAACGAGAACTATTTCCATTATTTATTAACCCTTGTATGGTGTTTGTATTTTGGTTACTCAGCCAGTCGAGGGTCTGGTGGACCCGCTAGAGTTTTGGCTTTCCAAATTAACACTATCAAACAATTTCATGTTAAATTACTCAACAAATGTTTACTTAATCCCAATTACAAGCCATAAGCACAGCAAACAAGGTTAATTTTTCCCCTTTACCTTTGTTAGATCATATTGATGAATTAATGTGCTTCTCGTTTTTTTTTCTTTTTTCTTTTTTATTAACGTTATGAAAAAAATAAAACCCACAGATTTGTTTTTTTTTTTTTTGTATTGTTCCCAACATGGTCATGGACATCATCATCAGAAGCTTCTCATCAATTGCAAGGCAATTGCAGCAGATAATCTTTTAGCCATCTTGATCAGATGTGATAAGGAACCACACTGGCAAAGTCTTATTTATATTATTATGCCCCTAATTCGCAGATGGGACAGGGTATGAGAAAATAAAGCTAGGTTCCCGCAAGAGAGAGGGTAAAATGTGCGGGAATGTAAGAGGAGGGAGACGTGGGGACGCGGGGAAGCGATCACAAATTAAGGAGCTGGGAAGGGAGGCGGGGTGGAGCGACAACGCGGGGAAGCCTTCACAAACAGAGGAGTGATCACAAACTGAGGAGCGATCGCAAACTGAGGAGCGATCACAAACAGAGGAGCGATCACAAACTGAGGAGCGATCGCAAACTGAGGAGCGATCACAAACTGAGGAGCGATCACAAACTGAGAAGCGATCACAAACTGAGGAGCGATCACAAACTGAGGAGCTATCACAAACTGAGGAGCGATCACAAACTAGGGAGCGATCACAAACTGAGAAGCGATCACAAACTGAGGAGCGATCACAAACTGAGAAGCGATCACAAACTGAGGAGCGATCACAAACTGAGGAGCGATCACAAACTGAGGAGCGATCACAAACAGAGGAGCGATCACAAACTGAGGAGCGATCACAAACTGAGGAGCGATCACAAACTGAGGAGCGATCACAAACTGAGGAGCGATCACAAACTGAGGAGCGATCACAAACTGAGGAGCGATCACAAACTGAGGAGCGATCACAAACTGAGTGATCACAAACTGAGGAGCGATCACAAACAGAGGAGCGATCACAAACTGAGGAGCGATCACAAACTGAGGAGCGATCACAAACTGAGGAGCGAACTGAGGAGCGATCACAAACTGAGGAGCAATCAAAAACTGAGGAGCGATTACAAACTGAGGAGCGATCACAAACTGAGGAGCGATCAAAAACTGAGGAGCAATCAAAAACTGAGGAGCGATCACAAACTGAGGAGCGATCACAAACTGAGGAGCGATCACAAACTGAGGAGCGATCACAAACTGAGGAGCGATCACTAACTGAGGAGCGATCACAAACTGAGGAGCGATCACAAACTGAGGAGCGATCACTAACTGAGGAGCGATCACAAACTGAGGAGCGAACTGAGGAGCGATCACAAACTGAGGAGCGATCAAAAACTGAGGAGCGATTACAAACTGAGGAGCGATCACAAACTGAGGAGCGATCAAAAACTGAGGAGCGATCAAAAACTGAGGAGCGATTACAAACTGAGGAGCGATTACAAACTGAGGAGCGATCACAAACTGAGGAGCGATCACAAACTTGGGAGCGATCACTAACTGAGGAGCAATCACAAACTGAGGAGCGATCAAAAACTGAGGAGCGATTACAAACTGAGGAGCGATCACAAACTGAGGAGCGATCACAAACTGAGGAGCGATCACAAACTGAGGAGCGATCACAAACTGAGGAGCGATCAAAAACTGAGGAGCGATCAAAAACTGAGGAGCGATCACAAACTGAGGAGCGATCACAAACTGAGGAGCGATCAAAAACTGAGGAGCGATCACAAACTGAGGAGCGATCACAAACTGAGGAGCGAACTGAGGAGCGATCACAAACTGAGGAGCGAACTGAGGAGCGATCACAAACTGAGGAGCGAACTGAGGAGCGATCACAAACTGAGGAGCGATCAGAAACTGAGGAGCGATCACAAACTGAGGAGCAATCACAAACTTGGGAGCGATCACAAACTGAGGAGCGATCAAAAACTGAGGAGCGATCACAAACTGAGGAGCGATCACAAACTGAGGAGCGATCAAAAACTGAGGAGCGAACTGAGGAGCGATCACAAACTGAGGAGCGAACTGAGGAGCGATCAGAAACTGAGGAGCGATCACAAACTGAGGAGCGATCAAAAACTGAGGAGCGATCACAAACTGAGGAGCGAACTGAGGAGCGATCAGAAACTGAGGAGCGATCACAAACTGAGGAGCGATCACAAACTGAGGAGCAATCACAAACTGAGGAGCGATCACAAACTGAAGAGCGGGAAAGGGGGCAGGGTGGATCGACAACGCGGGGACGCCTTCACAAACTGAGGAGCGATCACAAACTGAAAGCGGCGAGATCGTCAAAGTAGCCAGAAGTCATTCATTTTTAACGAGAACCGGCGGCGAGGAACAGCGCGGCGCGTCTTCTCCTGTGTTGAGTTGAAATCAAGTCAAGTTTATGGTTATGATCTATGACGCGGTTCGGCGGCAAGCAATCAGAATGAAGTAGTCCACCGTTTGAGAGGAGTTCAGAGAACACAGGCCTGTGAACTTTGATTCCGACCACAGTTGTTCCCAAGAGTTTGATTAATGCGGTTGCTGGATTTTCAATTATTGAAAATCGTGATGACGTGGGGCCCCCTAATCACGCGGGGCCTCCCCCGCGGTGCGTGCCCTGTGGGCCCGTCTGCTACGCCACTGTATCTGACAAAAGTCTTGTTGCCTATCCAAGTTTTAGGAGCAAGAAATAATAAGTTGACTTCTAGTTGATCATTTGGTACCAGAAGTGGCTTATATGAAAGGCAAACGCCTCTAGATTACGCTTCTTATACCACAATAAAATATGATCGTGACTTGATTTATAATGATTTAATTAGGACAGTAAGGTCTGACTCTGCTTAGACAAAAGTCTCATCACTGAACAGAAATAATGTCCAGTATAGAATATAAAGTCCTGCTGCAGTGGAGACAGAATGAATATTGTGTCTGACTCCATCATGAGCTTGGAGGACTGCATCCATACATCTCTGACACGACTCAAATCACTGATTAATAAAGTCATCTGGAATGCCAAAAAAAGCCTTCATTCAGGACTCCCAGAGATTCTTTAGATTCATCTTCATCGCCTCCTCCTTCATCTTACCCCAGACATGCTCAATAATGTTCATGTTTGGTTACTGGGTTGGCCAATCCTGGAGCAGCTTGACCTTCTTTGCTTTCAGGAGCTTTGATGTGGAGGCTGAAGTATGAGAAGGAGCGCTATCCTGCTGGAGAATTGTCCCTCTCCTGTGGTTTGTAATGTAATGGGCAGCACAGATGTCTTGATACCTCAGGCTGATGATGTTGCCGTCCACTCTCCAGATCTCTCGCCCGCCCCCATACTGAATGTAACCCCAAACCATGAGTTTTCCTTCACCAAACTTGACTGATTTCTGTTAGAATCTTGGCTCTTTGTGGATTCCAGTAGGTCTTCTGCAGTACTTGTTATGATAGCGATGCAGATCAACAGATGATTCATCAGACAAATCAACCTTCTGCCACTCCAAATGATCAACTATAGAAGTCAGCTTATTATCACAACTGGGATCAACGACAAGACATTTGTCAATTAGTGTACAGTTATAAATGAACTACTGATTGCTTGTTCATGTTATATAGTTGTTGGTGGTTCATTCCACAGTGTCGACCTCTGAAAAAAAAAAAAACTAAGCCGAAGGAAGATGAATAAGCCTAATTGAGCTATTTATTTATTTATTTTAGATTGACATACTGAGTGACACTCTCTAATGTCAGCTTACGTCACATTGTTATGATAGTATTCAACAGTTATGATAGTATTTATTTGATATAAATATTGCACACAACTAGTGCATGTGCTGCATTAAAGGGGCATTTTTTAAAACCCCTATGGGGAAAAAGCACTTCAGAAGCTGGATGTGAACCTGTGATGGTAAAAAGGCACATGTTGCTTGTCTTCATCGTCTGTCACTTTTTCTTTCCCGTGAACTTAACGAGTCTCCATCTTTTCAGCATGCCGCTCCAGCTCAATTATAAAGCTGCGTCTTCTCGAGAAATGGTAAAATTGTCATCTGTGCTACAAACTGCAGAAGATGCTCAATCTCTCACAGTTCTTCTCAATCCTTTCTCTCTCTCTGTGTGCGGGAAAAATTGGGGAAAAGCGCTCGGGTGCACTTAAGGGTAAATACAGGCCGTCAGCATTAACATAAGATTATTCCACAGACTGTCAGAACTGTGTGTGTCTGTGTGTGTGTGTGCGCGTGCGTGTGTGTGTGTGTGTGTGTGTGTGAGAGAGAGAGAGAGAGAGAGAGAAAGATTTTTATCTGCAAAGATTTTAAAATCGACTGGGTTTTGATCAAAACTAGTGTTAAAAGACTACCTGTTACTGTGCTGTAAGTCTGTAAGATTTTATTTTTATTTCATGTAGTGTTGTTGATGTCGTTTTTTTGGTTTATATCCATTTATTATAGAAATGGTCATCTAAAAAAAAAAAAGATTATGTACGCTAGATCTGTTTTTGCTACACAATAGAGCGACAATATTGCAATATTATTGGCATAACATATTTGGGTAAATATTTCCAAAGCATACATAGCAGAAAAATTACAATTTTATTATTATTATTATTATTATTATTATTATTATTAAATATAATAACAATAATAATAATAATACGAATAATAATAAGGATAGTAGTAGTAGTAGTAGAATAAGTAGAAGTAATAATAATAACAATAACAATAATAAGTATAATAATTATTATTATTATTATCATCAATAAAATAAATAATAAAGATAAATAAATTAATTTCATAATAAAAATTAAATATGCTAATATTATTATAATATAATATGGATAATATAATAAGTAAAAGAATAGTAATAGTAATAATAATAATAATAATAATAATAATAATAATAATAATAATAACAATAATAATATCATCAGTAAAATAAATAATAAAATAAATTAATTAATAATTTGTATAATATAAATTATATATAATAAGTAATATAAATATAATAAACATAAAAATATACATATAAAGATATATAAGGTTTAAAAAAATGTTTATTTAATAAATAGTCATATAGTAGTAGTATATAAATAGTTTTATTTAATAAAATAATTTAAAAGAGCTATGTTGGCATGAAAAATATAACAAAATGTTGCCAAAGCAATAACAATAAGCACACAATACAACACAAATTAAAATAATAATAATAATAATAATAATAATAATAGTAATAATAATAATAGGGATATTAATAAAAATAATCATCATTTCATCATAATCATAATTATTATTGTTTATTGTCAATAAAATAAATAAATTCATTTTATCATAAAAATATATATGATGATTAATATTATATAATGAATTAATATAAAATGTAATAAATAATTTTAATTAAATTCAAAAGACCTTTGTTGGCATGAGGAACATAACACAATGTTGCCAAAGCAATAACAATAAGCATACAATACAACATAAATGAATATAATAATAATTAATTTATTATTATTATTATTATTATTAATAATAATAATAATAATAATAATAATAATAATAATAATAATAATAATAATAATAGTTATATTTATGATAAAAGTTATTATTTTTATTATTAGTAGTATTGTTATTATTATTATAATAATAATTATTACTATATTAATAATTAATAAAATGCATGGTTAAATAATTAAATATACAAATATTTTATGATAAAAATTTGATATGAAAATAAATATAATAATAAATAAATGAATATTCAAGCCAAATAAAATCATTTTAATTTGATTTGTTGGAGATTTATTGGCATGACTGTGTGGATTAACACAATGTTGCCAAAGCAAGAACACTATGCATATCATACAACATGAAGATATGTAGAAAAGAAAATATTAATAATAATAATAGTTAACCTATATTACTTTGTACAAATATATAACCAAAATAAACCAGTTAAGTATATAATAAGTAAAGACAATAATGCATGAACTTTCTCTCTCTCTCTCTCTCTTTCTGTGTGTGTGTGTCCTTTTTCCCCAACACATCTGCCAGCGTTTCCTATTCCCATGTTTTTTTTAACACAACGAGCGCAACTCAAACACTCCTCCTGAATTCTTTATTTCTCCTCCATCGTGCCTTTTTCTAGCCGAACAAGGACTGTCAGGTTTTTTTTTTTCCTGGAACTTTCCTCTGTCAGCACAGACACCGCTATACTTTTTCTCCCAACATCACAAGCTTTCTGTTGAAGGAGAACAACACAACGGAGCGGCATGATTGACTAGGACAACGACATACATGCATGCACAGAGGCATCAGAGTATGTGCGTGCGTGTGTATTTTTATATATCATACACACACACACACACACACACACACACACACACACACACACTGCTGGTGCCTGCTTCATAAATTAGAATTACGTATTCATAGAGCGCAGGCTGTGAGAGAGAGTCTCATGAGGGCCGCAGCATCTAGGTCAGAGTGATTTTATCATTCTGCCGAACGCTGGAGGAATCCTTCAGAGACAGCTGGAGAACCTGCTAAAAGTTGCTCAGGAGAAGACTCTGAAGCATCCCGGGATGTTATTAGCCTCTGGAATCAATCACAACCAGACGCTTTTAATTAGTTGAGATGACTGAGAGTTAGTGAGCTGAACTGACTACCTCATCACACTTAAAATAAATATTTCAAGAAGAGATTCCGTAGTTATGGAGAAGCAAGATTTCGGTTCTCCTAAGATACTTGTGTTTGTATTGGTGTGGAGTAGTAGATTTTAATCTACATTTACATTTAGTCATTTAGCAGACGCTTTATTCCAAAGCGACTTACAAATGAGGACAAGGAGGCAATTTACACAACTATAAGAGCAACAATAATTAATTGCTGTAGGCAAGTTTCAGGTGTGTAAAGTGTAAGAAACAAAACATTAGTATTTTTTTTTGTAGTGCAGTTAGCGGTGGAGCCAGAGAGGCAATTGCAGATTAGGAAGGGAAGTGGAGACTAAATAGTTGAGTTTTTAGTCATTTCTTGAAGACAGCGAGTGACTCTGCTGTTCTGATGCAGTTAGGGAGTTCATTCCACCAACTGGGCAGATTGAACGCGAGAGTTCGGGAAAGTGATTTCTTCCCCCTTTGGGATGGAACCACGAGGCGACGTTCATTCACAGAACGCAAGTTTCTGGAGGGCACATAGATCTGCAGAAGCGAGAGCAGATAAGAAGGAGCAAGGCCAGAAGTCACTTTGTAGGCAAACATCAGAGCTTTGAATTTGATGCGAGCAGCAACTGGCAGCCAGTGCAAACGGATGAGCAGCGGAGTGACATGTGCTCTTTAAGGTT
The DNA here is from genome assembly GCF_052040795.2 of Danio rerio. Taxonomy (NCBI): domain Eukaryota; kingdom Metazoa; phylum Chordata; class Actinopteri; order Cypriniformes; family Danionidae; genus Danio; species Danio rerio. Next base: position 2,973,934 of record NC_141026.1, read on the forward strand.
CATTAAAGACCACTCGTGCTGCTGCGTTCTGAAGCAGCTGAAGAGGTTTGATAGAGTTAGCTGGAAGCCCGGCTAGAATAGTTGCAATAGTCCAGTCTGGAGAGAACAAGAGCTTGAACGAGGAGTTGAGCTGCATGTTCAGATAGGAAGAGTCGGTCCTTTCTGATGTTATAGAGTGCAAATCTGCACGATCGAGCAGCTCTAGAGATGTGGTCAGAGAAGTTTAGTTGGTCATCAATCGTTACTCCAAGGCTTTTCACCATTTTGGATGCAGTAATGGTTGCCACATCCATCTGGATTAAAAAGTTATGGTGTAGAGTTGGGTAGGCAGAAACTTCAAGCATTTCCGTTTTCATGAGGTTAAGCTGAAGATGATGATCTTTCATCAAGTGTAAAATGTCTGACAGGCAGGCAGGCTGAGATGCGAGCTGGAACCGAGGGATCATCAGGGTGAAAAGGGAGGTATAGCTGGGTATCATCAGCATAGCAGTGGCAGGAAAATCCATGTTTCTTGAAGTGGACCTATTATGCGCCTTTTAACAAGATGTAAAATAAGTCTCTGGTGTCCCTAGAGTGTATATGTGACGTTTCAGCTCAAAATACCACACACATAATGTTTTCTAACTCTCTGAAACTGACCCTTTAGCTTTGATCCAAATTGTGGTGTTTTGGTGACTGTCGCTTTAAATTCAAATGAGATTGCGCTCTTTTCAGAAAAGGGTGGAGCTACAGATGCCCGTTTGTCAGCATAGTGGCAGATTCAAAAACAAGACTAACGTCCTATGCTAATGAGGGAGAGATGGTCACTAGTGGGCGGGGCTTTCCTCCTCTAATGACACGTACAAAGGGAGAATGTCAATCAAATGTGATTATAAAAGAAATCAAATTAGTACATTTAAAAATATATATAAATGACTTTTTTTTTTGGTCAGCAAGTTAACAGAAGACTCTAAAGCATCCCAGGATGTTATTAGCCTCTGAAATCAATCACAACCAGATGCTTTTACTAAGTTGAGATGACTGAGAGTTAGTGAGCTGAACTGACCACCTCATCACACTTAAAATAAATATATCAGCCTTCACTTGTAGACAAGCATTCATTTTCTCCATTATATAGACCTGTTTCACTCTCTGGATCCACTTTCTTCCCTCCAATGTATTGTTATCCTTTTTTTATTTAAATTTATTTGCTATTAATAACAATATCCTCAGTATAAACCTATTTTTTACATTAAACAATTTTGGCCATACACCCAATAATAGATCAAAAGTTATTATTGCTGAATTTAATGCATCTTTGATGAAAAGCAAACTGGATATAATAAATATTTTTTATGTCTCCAACCCTATAAAAATAATTTAAGATGTCCAGGCATCCTTTATACGCTCTTTTTTTTGCTATTAATAACAATATCCTTAGTATAAACCTCTTTTATACATTAAACATTTCTCCAATAATAATAACAACACTCATTATAAGCACACACGTGGATTAAAGGGTTATTTTTGCTCAATTTAATACATCTTTAATGAAAATTAACTTTATATGAGAAATATTTTAATCTCCCCAAAGATATAAACAACAAATAATGTCCAAACATCCATTCTTCCTTCCTTCCTTTTTTTTTTTTTTTGCTATGAATAACAATATCCTTAGTATAAACCTCTTTAATACATTAAACATTTCCCTAATAATATTAATAATACTCCCAATAAGCACATAAATGGAGGGGTTATTTTTGCTGAATTTAATACATCTTTGATTGAAAACAAACTGGATATAATAAATATTTTCATGTCTCCAACCCTATAAAAATCAAATAAGGTGTCCAGACATCCTTTATACCCTCTTTTATTTTGCTATTAATAACAATATCCTTAGTATAAACCTATTTTATACATTAAACATTTCCCCAATAATTATAATAATACTCCTAATAAGCACACACCTGAATTAAAGGGTTATTGTTGCTCAATTTATTGCATCTTTAATGAAAATAAACTTTATATAAGAACTATTTTAATGTCCCCAAAGGTATAAACAACAAATAATGTCCAAACATCCATTCTTCCCTCCTTTTTTTTTTTTTTTGCTATGAATAACAATATCCTTAGTATGAACCTTTTTATACATTAAACATTACCCCAATAATATTAATAATACTCCCAATAAGCACATAAATTAGATCTAGGGGTTATTTCTGCTCAATTTAATGCATCTTTAATGAAAAAATCATTATATAAGAAATATTTTAATGTCCTTAAAGATATAAACATCAAATAATGTCCAATCATCCATTCTTCCCTCCTTTTTTTTTTTGCTATGAATAACAATATCCTTAGTATAAACCTCTTTAATACATTAAACATTTCCCTAATAATATTAATAATACTCCCAATAAGCACATAAATGGAGGGGTTATTTTTGCTGAATTTAATGCATCTTTGATTGAAAACAAACTGGATATAATAAATATTTTCATGTCTCCAGACAATAAAAATCAAATAAGGTGTCCAGACATCCTTTAAACCCTCTTTTTTTTTGCTATTAATAACAATATCTTTAGTTTAAACCTCTTTCACACATTAAACATTTCCCCAATATTAATAATAATACTCCCAATAAGCACATAAATTAGATCTAGGGGTTATTTCTGCTCAATTTAATGCATCTTTAATGAAAAAATCATTATATAAGAAATATTTTAATGTCCCCAAAGATATAAACATCAAATAATGTCCAAACATCCATTCTTCCCTCCTTTTTTTTTTTTGCTATTAATAACAATATCCTTAGTATGAACCTTTTTATACATTAAACATTTCCCTAATAATATTAATAATACTCCCAATAAGCACATAAATGGAGGGGTTATTTTTGCTGAATTTAATGCATCTTTAATGAAAAACAAACTGGATATAATAAATAATTTCATGTCTCCAACCCTATAAAAATCATTTAAGGTGTCCAGGCATCTTTTTTTGCCAATAATAACAATATCCTTAGTTTGAACCTCTTTTATACATTAAACATTTCCCCAATAATAATAATAATACTCCCAGTAAGCACACACCTGGATTAAGGGGTTATTTTTGCTCAATTTAATGCATCTTTAATGAAATGTTTTATATAAGAACTATTTTAATGTCTCCAAACGTCTACAAAACCTAATAAAGTGTCCAGACATCCCTTCAGCGGTGAACCGGATCAAATGCACAGCCCTTAATGACTTTGACACTGAGGTTCTAATGTGCTGGACGTGTCCTCTGTGTCTCATTGACCTCTGACCTCTAATATTCATCTGTCGTCCTCTGCGATGGCCTGTGATCTTTCACTCCGGCTTTCATCATTTTCTGTGCGTCTTGATTGACAGCAGGAGTTTCCCCGTGACCTACATTAGCATGTGCTCGCTGACCCAGATAGTGCTGCTGTAATGAGTGTCCGGCTGCACGCTCTCTCTCTTTCTTTCTCTCTCTCTCTCTCTCTTTTTTCTCTCAGTTCAATTCAAATGCGTAATATTGATCTTATAATGGTTTTAAAGAAATTAAAAACTGCTTTTACTCTCGCCAAAATAAAACAAATAAGACTTTCTCCAGAAGAAAACAATATTATAGGAACTACTGTGAAAATTTTCTTGCTCTTTTAAACATCGTTTGGGAAAGATTTGAAGAAGAAATCACAGGAGGGCGAATCATTTTGACTTGAGCTCTTTTCCCCAGGGCTTGTGCTTGCGTCTGCTGTCCGGAGAGGAATATTCTCATCCGCACAGCAGCCAAACTGCGGACACTTCAGGGGGTCACGCATTAGTATTCATGGGCTCGAGATGACAGGACGGAGGGACGCTTCTGTTTGATGAAGCAGATCCAGTCACAGTCATAACAGACAGATTTCCACCTGCTTCTGTCCCAGGCTGACAATTCAACACAAAAGCACATTCAGTTACATATCAATAGTACAAATTTAATAGTATTTTTCTATGCATTTTTGATTTGTTTCAAGTTAATAATAATAATAATAATAATAATAATATAGAACAGATTTTTCCAACACATTTCTAAACATAATAGTTTTAATAACTCATTCATAATAGCTGATTTCTTTAATCTCTGCCATGATGACAGCACATAATATTTCACTAGATATTTTTTAAGACACACTATATTCAGCTGGTGCAATTTAAAGGCTTAACTAGGTTAATAAGGTTAACTAGGCAGGTTAGGGGAATTAGGCAAATCATTGTATAATGATGATTTGTTCTGTAGACTATCGAAAAATTGTAATAATATTTCCCTCAAATATATATATATATTCAGCTGAAGTCAGAATTATTAGCGCCCCTGTTTATTTTATTTTTATTAGCCCCCCTGTTTATTTTTTTCTCTCCCAATTTCTGTTTAATGGGAGGGAAGATTGTTTCAGCACATTTCTAAGCATAATAGTTTTAAAAACTTATTTCTAATAACTGATTTATTTTATCTTTGTCATGATGACAGTAAATAATATTTTACTTGATATTCTTCAAGACACTTCTATACAGCTTAAAGTGACATTTAAAGGCTTAACTAGGTTAATTAGGTTAACTAGGCAGGTTAGGGTAATTAGGCTAGTTATTGTATAACAATGGTTTGTTTTGTACACTATCGAAAAAAAAATTAGCTTAAACAGGCTAATAATTTTGTCCCAAAAATGGCTTTAAAAAAAATTTTAAACTGCTTTTATTCTTGCCGAAATAAAACAAATAAGACTTTCTCCAGAAGAAAAAATATTATCAGACATACTGTGAAAATTTCCTTGCTCTGTTAAACATTATTTGGGATTTATTTAAAAAAGGAAAAAAAATATCAAAATATAATATATATATATAAATTTTTAAAGATTTTTTTCTAAATATTTCCATATTTTTTACTGTAATTTTTACTTTTTTAAAATACTTTCATATTTTTACTGTAGTATTATTATTATTTTTTTGTAATTTAGTTTTTTTTTTATTTCCGAAAATGAAAATATATATATATATATTTTACAATCAGATAGAAAAATGCTTTTAACAGATATTACCCCATATATCTTCCCTATCCCCCCACCCCATTATATGCACATCAATAAACACAGAATAACTGTAGTTTAGACCAAGCTGTTAGATAATTTACATTAAGTTGACATCCGTAGCATCAGATGAGGGTTAAGTGTCCAAGATTTCTTTGACGTTGCATAAATAGATTTTCCATACCGCAAGAATGTCCACTTTGGCAATGGTCAATTTATTCATTCATTCATTCATTCTTGTCGGCTTAGTCCCTTTATTAATCCGGGGTCGCCACAGCGGAATGAACCGCCAACTTATCCAGCACATTTTTTTAACGCAGCGTATGCCCTTCCAGCCACAACCCATCTCTGGGAAACATCCACACACACATTCACACACACACTCATACACTACGGACAATTTAGCCTACCCAATTCACCTGTACCGCATGTGTTTGGACTGTGGGGGAAACCAGAGCACCCAGAGGAAACCCGCGCGAAGGCAGGGAGAACATACAAACTCCACACAGAAACACCAACTGAGCCGAGGCTCAAACCAGCGACCTTCTTGCTATGAGGCGACAGCACTACCTACTGCGCCGCTGCTTCGCCGGGTCTATTTATTTATTAATTTATTTTTTCTTTTTGTGTGTGTTGTCTCATTGGTACAATATGTAAAACCATTTAAAATAAAATATATATAAAACTGTACACTTTATCACAGTTATTTTATGCAGTTTTTAATACTTTCATATTTTAACTGTTAATTTTTACTGTTTGAAAGCATTAAAGCATCATTATGCATGCACAATACATTATACAGTATACCAAAAACATGTTTAAACTCAACAATCAAATTTGCCATCAAAATGCGAGATCTACACTTCACATAAGAGCGAAAACAGTTCGTGAAAGCATCAGATTCATTCCATGTGGCTCACAGAAAGCACAAGCCTTTTAATTACTGCCTTATTTTCGGAGAAAGTATATTTTGAGCGCCGGCCTTATAACTTCTCAATGGAGCGACTGTGAAAATAAAACGCCTCTGACAAGTCAGGGGTGCAGCGAAAACGAGAGAAAAAAATCCTTCAAAAGCTGCTGAAGTGAGATTCCTGCACGCTCAACACTTGGATTGAGGGATTGTTGTTCATATTTGGAGGCACATAAATATCTTTCTCTTTGTGTTTGCCAGTGAAGCTCTGTCTGCGTGTGTCTGGGATGAGATTCGCAGCTGCAGAAAGAGAAAGAGTCCCGCGGGTAACCCTGCATTTGGGTTACTTTGTGCTGGAGACGCATGCAGGCACAGCGACTTTCCTGCTGCCATTCAGACGCACTGAACACAACACTTCAAAACGCGTCAGCGCACATTAACACACAGTAAATCAGCAGACACTTCAAAATGACCAGAAATACCCCGAGAACAACAGCCGAGCAGTGAATCCACAAGCACAAACACAGATTTTCTATGTCTTTCGGTGCTGACTTGAGTGTTGCTATGGAGTTGCTAAGGTGCTATTGTTGATTATGTTCTGGTTTGAACAATGACAGCACAACTTTCACATCTGATTATGTTCATGTCACAAGATATGGGTCGGGTCCTTAATTTCATTCATTCAATCATTTTCTTTTTGGCTTAGTCCCTTTATTCATCTGGGGTCACCACAGTGGAATGAACCACCAACTTATCCAGCATGTGTTTTATGCAGCACATGCCCTTCCAGCTACAACACATCACTGGGATACACCCATACACACTCATTTACACACATACTCTACGGACTATTTAGCTTGCCCAATTCACCTATAGTGTGTGTTTGGACTGTGGGGGAAACTGGAGCACCCAGAGGAAACCAAGGCCAACACGGGGAGAACATGCAAACTCCACACAGAAATGCCAACTGACCCAGCCGAGGCTCGAACCAGCGACCTTATTGCTGTGAAAAAACAGTAAAAAATAGTACAGTAAACATTTTTTATGAAAGTATTATATCAAGGCTGCATTTATTTGTGCAGATGTACAGTAAAATAGTACAGTAAAAAAATGTGAAAGTATTACATCAAGTCTGCATTTATTTGAGTTAACCGTAAAATAATGCAATAAAAATATGAAAGTAAAACAAGCAGTTAAGATTACAGTAAAATATCAAAGTATTTAAAAAAAACTGTAAAAAAAAATCATAATTTTTCTATAAAAATGAAAAATAAAAAACTGTAAAATAATGTAAAATACGAAAATATTTAAAATAAAAAAACAGTAAAAATGGTATGGCAAATTTCTTTTGTACAATAAAAAAGTGTCCAGTTAAACATGTGATGAAAGTATTATATCAAGGCTGCATTTATTTGTGTATATAAAATTACAGTAAAATATAAAAGTAAAACAGTAAAAGTATCGTATTTTTATTAATTAGAATTAAAAGTAAAAAAATGTAAACTTAGCGTAAAAATAAGAAAATATTTTTAAAAAGAAACTGTAAAATTACTGTAAAAATAAGAAAGTATTTAAAAAAACTGTAAAATAACGTAAGAATATGGAAGTATTTAAAAATAATAAAATAATTTAATTATATAATAAAATTATATAATTACTGTAAAATTACTGTAAAATATTAAAGTATTTAATAGATTAAAAAAACAGTAAAATTACTGTCAAAAATCTTAAATTATTTAAAAATAATTAAAAAAAACAGTAGAATTACTGTAAAATATGAAATAAATAAAAATAAAAACAGTAAAAAAAAGTGTGTTTTTTTTTTTTATTACATTATGGCTGCATTAATTTTTGTTTGCTACAGAACAGCCCCTTCCCCAACAATTAAACCCCTTACAGATGAAGAAAAAAATAAAAAATAAAACACAGAAATTATATTAAATAAAAATTAATCAAATATTTTCATTAATTATTTGACTCTTTTTAGTAATCCAATTTAAACAATTTTCTTTCAGCTTTTCAACATTCCTTTCTTTACATTTTTCATTCTATTTAGACTCATTTCATAGATTTATTTCAGTTGCCAAAATGTTTAATAGTTTTATTTATTAATAATCACAGTGCTGATTTTAAATGAAAGTTAAATTGGTCTCTTGTGGTTTTGAATGCTGCACATAGAAATGAAGTTTAGCAGGTATAAAAGACTCATGGATTCATAATGTAATGAGCATGTGCACGAATGTGTTCCTCGCTTCCCTCGTGACGTCGTTCATTGAGATGATCCTCTGAAAAGACTTTAAATCCTGTAGCCATCCTCCCACAAGCCTGGTGTGATGTTTTAATGAGAATTAGACGCTGGTATCTCTGAGCCGCTCCGCTGCGTTTCCTTAAACTGCCTAGTAAGAGCCCCATTAATAATGCAGCTCATTAAAGTGTGTAATTAATCGGGAGCGCTGTAACGGGGAGCTCGGGGAGACGCAGAGCTCCTGCAGAGCTCCTTCCCATGATACATTATTGATGTGCCAGACTGCCATCAAATCAGATGGATTTGCTCAGCCCCGTCACTGCTGGCATGATCCGACACTATAGATGCATTTCAAATCACATACAGTACTCATGCATCATTATATTCCGATTCATCAGAGGTTGCCACAGCGGAAGGATCCGCCAATTATATCAGCTTATGTTTTAGGGTGCTTTCACATCTAAAGTTCGCTTCATTTGGTCCGGATCAAGGGCGATAAATGATACATTGTTGCATTTTCTGCCGTCTCTGGGTCAATTTCACACCACACTGTTGGCTTTGGTCCGAACCAGTTGAAAAGAAACAAAATGCAGTCATCTGACAAAATCCACATCTCTTATTGGCCAGATGTTGTTGAACATATTTCCTAAACTGCTTATCTATTGGTCAGAATTCACGTGTGGGAAAATGCCAATGAACTCCCGCAGGTAAACAAAACTGGCAGACACAAAATGTCGCTTTTTACTATGGAGCTACGACTGCACTAGCTGATTGTATCCCTGCTTTATACAAACTATGCATTTCGAGAATGAAGCGCGGCCACGGCTGGAAAACAATGGCTGCGTCCGAAACCGCATACTTCCATACTATATAATACGCTAAAATCAGTATGCCAGCCGAGTAGTATGTACGAATACATAGAATTCGAAAATCAGTATGCAAGAAGTACCCAGGGGCGAGGCAGTGGCGCAGTAGGTAGTGCAGTCGCCTCATAGCAAGAAGGTCGCTGGTTCGAACCTCGGCTCAGTTGACGTTTCTGTGTGGAGTTTGCATGTTCTCCCTGCCCTCGAGTGGGTTTCCTCCGGTTTCCCCCACAGTCCAAAGACATGCGGTACAGGTGAATTGGGTAGACTAAATTGTCCTTAGTGTATGAGTGTGAGTGTGTGTTTCCCAGAGATGGGTTGCGGCTGGAAGGGCATCCGCTGCATAAAAACGTGCTGGATAAGTTGGCGGTTCATTCTGCTGTGGCGACCCCGGATTAATAAAGCCGACAAGAAAATGAATGAATGAATGAATGAATGAATGAATGAATGAATGAATGAATGAAGAAGTATCCGGATGACTTACTACTTCCGGCGAGATTCTGGAGTGCGCATCCCATGCTAGCTGCGTTATCCCATAATGCCCCGTGAGAGAATTCATGAATGGAAGTGAAGTGACACAACTGACGCAGGTAGGTCACGTGACCATAACAAAATGGCGGATGTAGTAAGTCCGAATTTCATTCATACTTTTTACGTTCACACTGTATAGAACGTACTTTTCTAACGGCCGAGTAGTACGTTTAAATTCAAATGCAGTACCTATTGAGTAGTAGGCGGTTTCGGACCCAGTCAATGTTTTAATGTATCACACGTCACTTCAGGAGGAGGCGTGAATTAATTTGCGGAAATATTACCAACGATCCATCAGGTTATGTTTTCCCTCTCTGTTGGTAAAGCGCTGTCAACAAATACTTTTCCTCTATATCCTATAATGCACAGCGCATTGGCCTACGGCAGCTTGATTAGTCCAAAAGGGGCAGTACTTTTTGCTGTTTGATCTGTTTTAGTTTGGATCATATTCTCACCACAAACAAACCTCGCCAGATAACCTTACAGATAAACAATCACTCCCGATCCCCTCATCCAAACGCCTTTGTGTGCTTTCACCCACTGGAGGGGGTATGCGGGTCTGCCACCAGCGCCTCTATGGCTGCAGGACCAGATGGCTGCCCGCCCTCATCAGACTATATCCACACCCCCTGTTCCCATCCCCTGTGTCAATGTTGTGTCTTGTCCGTGTGCTTTTTGTGCTAGATTGGGCTGTTTTCTCCCTGGTCTCACTTTGCTTTAATTGAAGATTAAGGTGAGAGGGTTTTTTTTTTTTTTTGCCTGACTCTCCTGATGTATCTTACTTCCTTTTCTAAATGCCATCTCCTGTGACCTGTCTTCCCCTAAAAATTGTGATGTTTGTGTACGGTTGGAGGGGTTCAATTTCACTATACGAAAGTGTATGTGACAAATAAAGGGCTGATTTGATTTTATTCGATTTGACCTTTTCAAGCAGGTCTCGGTACGCTTTTTTGGTTCGCTTCTGGTGCGCACTCGAGTACGATTGCTACGTTCACACCTGCCCAAACGAACCGCACCAAGAGGGAAAACGAACTCTAGTGCGATTCAGCCGAACTAAATAGCGCAGGTGTGAAAGCACCCTTACACAGCGGATGCCCTTTCAGCTGCAGTCTGGACTGTGGGGGAAAGCGGAGCACCTGGAGGAAACCCATACCAACATGGGGAGAACATGCAAACTCCACACAGCAATGCAAACTGATCCAGCCGGGATTCGAACCACAGACCTTCTTGCTGTGAGGCGACAGTGCTAACCACTGAGCCACCTTGCCGCTGGTATATATAATTAAAATAATCTAATTTACTTAAAGTTCGCTCAACTTAAAACTGCACAGCAACTTGCTGCAGAGCTTTTTTTTTTGTTGACTCAACTTAAATCGAGTCAAGTTCAGTATTTGGGTTAAAAAGTTGAGTCCACTCAAAAAAAAAAAGGCTACAATTTTAGGTTGAGTCAACTTATTTTTCAAACAGTGTT
>NC_141026.1:2990000-2995000 GCF_052040795.2 Danio rerio
ATTATTTCCGGGTAACCTTGGATTGGGTCGGCCCATCTTGAACCCAGGCGGCAGTTGCCGATTGGGCCACATGCTTAACATTTATTACTATTATTTTTTAATTATCATCATCATAATACCACATCTAGCAAGAGATAAAAGCTGTCTGCACTTAAAAACAATACATATAAAAAAAAAAAACTGACCGGCCCACATTTAAAAATTGGTCCGGCCCTTCTGGCATTTGCCAGAATTGCCAGATGGCCAGTCCGCCCCTGCCCGCGGACGTTTCTGCGGACCGCGATTTACGTCCCGGGAGGTATGTATTCAAGCGTTTTTTTTGTTTTTGCGGATCCGCGAGAGGCCGCTGTGCGCGCTTTTTCGCGTCTCTGGAGCCTCTCGGGAGCGCGCGGCGTTCGTGCCCGCGCCGTTTTCGCGCGAAAAGCCACCGGATCGAAAAAAAAAAAAAAGCAAAAGCCCTCGTCTTCGATTTCGACCGCGTTTTCGGATCCCGCCGCGTTCTCGCCCTTATTTTTCGGAATTCCGTTTTTCGTCTTATCTGATTTTCGGAACCTGCTGTTCCCCGGACTCAATCCTGGTCGTCGTCCACCGCGGTCGGCTCCGGCTCCTTCTCCGGGGCCTCCGCTCCGCCGACGCAACGCTGTGAGCTAAGCGGAGAAACTGATTGCATCGGGAAAGCCCTCCACTTGGAGGCGAGCCGTCGGCCGGCGAGCGCGAAGAGGAGGGGCGGAGTGGCGCCACACCGCCCCACAGCGTTCGCTCGAAAAAAACAAACGCGGCCTTTACGTACCTCCGGCCACGTAAAACGCGGTCTCCAGAAACGTCCGCGGGGCTACGTTTCCAGAATGAGCTTGGGTTGGAAGATGCGGGACTTTAGCGCTGTCTACGGGTGTAGTAACTAGCAAAGAAAACAAAGCACAAAGGCAGAACATTCCATAGGTAAGATTTAGTTTTTTACGTTTTTGTATGTTACAGACATTTGTGCGAAATAACGTTACTAATGATAACAGTCTCTTACTGCATTCAACATAAGGCAAAGTAGCTACAACTCGAACTAAACACTCGGCTTATGCTAGTTTGGTTTAATAAAATCAACAAACAATGCAAAAGAAATATGACGACGAGATGCTGCGCTGCCAGAAACTTGTATTATTGTGGGCTAGTGAAGGAGTCGTTCATAACGGGGATTCATTCACAAACGAATCGCTCCCTCCGTCAGCATGATAAGTGAAAGAAGGAGAGGAGCTGTGTTTCAGGACATGATTAGATTAAATTTAACAGGGAGGGTGGATAGTACATTTCTGTACACACAAACACAAGCTTTTTGTCAGGAATGCCCGTGCGGTCACTGATCCATCAATGTAGAAAAGTGATGTAAAATCATAATTTTCATAATTAGAAAAAAAAAAATTGCATACTAACATCCAGGAAAACCCCCGATCACAGATATATGTGTATATGTGTATATCTCTGGCTTTGGATGGCCACAGTCCTCCACTGTACCTTGGTCCCGCATTCATTTCAAAGGAGCGCTACCCTGTAGCAAGATGGCGGCTCTATTGACGCACTCCTTCCAATTGACAACAACAGGGTAGGCGACATCTAATGTATATATCTATGTTCAGAGGTAAGATGAGCAGTTTATCAGGTAAACTTTCCTTCAAACAGTTACTTCACCTCAGATATTCATTCATATAAACTCCTACACCAACTGTATTGTGATTTCTTTACATCTCAGCCAATTTTTTGTCGCATATTCAAAGGTTGCGACAAGATTCCAGCACGCAATTTGTCCACTCCACACAGAAATGTCGGTCCTCGAACCAGCGACCTTCTTGGTGTGAGGCGACAGTGCTAACCACTGAGTCCTCCAATATTGAATATTTAATGTATCATCTCAGATAAAGCCCCGTTTGTGTGTTGAGCTTGTTGTGGCCTTGTGTTTTTATGAAATATTGATCTGATTTGTGAAAGGCCACACGCTGTGGGCTCGAGCAAATGTCACGAACTCCCGCATGTTCCGCTCAACATCTGATGCTTTGCCTTGGTTGCTCATGTTTGCATCTCCTCCACCAGCTGAACGCAGATGTGAGGCTGATTCTGCTATTTGCTGATATTATCGGTGTGGTGTTTGTGGGATAAAAACTCATTATTGCAAGCGGCCGTCCCTAATGTCATGTAAATCTCACTGGATCCATACAGTCAGGATTCAGTTCATCTTGTATCATAATGAGGGCAGAATAAATCGAATTGGAATTGAATAAACTAAGACTTCTATCTGGTTATTATAATTATAAGCTTGATATGAACGCATTTCAGTGCAAATGAATGGCGAATGAAAACTGGAGATGTAGAGAAGCACTCCTAACAGCAGCAGCAGCAGTGATGTGCTTTCTGCTCTCTCTAAAAATCTGCACAGGAATCAATTAGTCGGCCGTTCTGGAGTAAAGTGGCCTTCAGTGAGTCGTGTAATTCTGACCCGCAGCCCACCGTCTCCCTCATTCCGCTTAATTGTATTTATTTAAGATAATCCATTCAGTGGGTTTAATTATGTGCTCTGCTTTATGAGGGAGAGGAATAAATCATCATTTGTCCCGTAGGATATTCCTGCGTGTGGTTTTCACTCTTCAGCCAAGTGTCAGCTGAGAATAAGAGCAGAAAAGAGTCTTGCTTCAAGCGTGATCCCTCAACGGAAAGAAAAATAAAGGACGTAATTAGAAAATCGGCCGAAAATTGGACTCTTTTTAAACAGTATTTGGGCAAACCCAAAGCCCAGATGTTAAACTTATTAAACTGTTTGGGCTACAGATATAAATGATTTAAACTGCGACTGAGCATGACTTCATTTGGCATTTTACTATTTATTTTTTATTTTTATGATTTGATTTCAATCATAGAATCTGAAACTTTTTAAAAAACGTTGATTATTTATTTAGCTTTTTTATTATATTTTGTTATTAGATGCTCAAAATCTGACACACAATTTTTCAAAAGTATAGAAAGAGCATTTATTTATTGTTTAATTTAGTTTATTTTTATTTTATTACATTCCTAGAATAACTAGTTTTCTTAAAAATATGTGAGAATAATATTTTATTGTTTTACAAACCCTGGAATCTGCCACATACTTTATTTTATCTAATTTATTTTACTACTTTTATTTATGACTGTGCTTAGACACACATTCTTTAAAAATATGAGGGGAAAACATTTATTTATTTATTTAGTTTAGTTTTATTCTTTATTTTATTACATTCCTAGTATAACCCATGTTGTAAAAATATGTGAGAAGAATATTTATTATTTTTTAGGCCTGGAATCTGCCACATACTTTTATTTTATTTTAATTTAATTATTATCACTAATTTAATTTCAAGCAACGAATCTGACACATTTTCTCCAAGCATTATGGAACTTTTTTTTCAAACTTTGGTTGATATTTTTTATAAATTAATATTAATATGCTTAGAGTCTGACACACATTCTTTAATACATATGGAAGAAAGTTTTCTTTTTACACATTTTTGTAAATATATGTAAGATTATTTGATTATTTTATTAGCCAGAAATGTGCCTCATACTTTTATTTTATTTTATTTATTTTATTTATTTATTCATTCATTTATTCATTTATTTATGTATTTATTTATTTATTTATTTATTTATTTATTTATTTATTTATGTGTTTATTTATTTATTTATTTATTTGAAAAATAATTTTAAGCATAAAACTGACACATTTTCTCCAAACAATTCGTTTTTTTCTTTTTATTTCTTTTTTTTATTAATATGTTTAGAGTCTGACACACACTCTGAAAATATGGAAAAAGCATTTATTTATTTAGTTTTATTCTTTATTTTATTACATTCCTAGTATAACTCATGTTTGTAAAAAGAATACAGTATTCTTCTACTGTATGAGAAGGATACAGTATTTTATTAATTTACAAACCCTGAAATTTGCCCCATACTTTTATTTTATTTTATTTTATTTTAGAACATTCCTAGTAAAATATGTAGAATAGTATTTTTTATTTTATTAGTTTACAAGACTTTAATTTGCCACATACGTTTGTGTAATTTAATTTTTTTATTAAATTTGATTTGATTTCAAACAGAAATCTGACACATTTTCTCCAAACAATCTGGGAAGTTTTTAATAAACTATGATTATTTGTTTTGTTTTGTTTTATTTATTACTATGATTATAATCTGATGCACATTCTTTAAATAAAATATGGAAGAAAAATATTCATTTATTTTATTCGTTATTATATTACATTATTAATATAACTAATTTTCTTAAAAATTAGGAGAAGAATATTTTTAATATTGTTTTACTTACAAATACTTTTTATTTAATTCAATTGAATTTTTATAAACTTATCAAGTTCAGAAACAGTCAAAATATGTGTAACATGGAATATTTCAAAATGTATTTACTTCAATTACAAGCCTAGAATCTGACACGGGGTGGCACGGTGCCTCACTATTTACTATAGTGAGCTGATAGGCTGTAATAAATAGTATACTTTAGTTATTTCTACAGTAAACTGGTGAATTGTAGTATAACAAACTTTGTTTATATTAGTTCTTGTATCATTATAGCATCTATAGAATTACCACATCAGATCAATTCAAGTACTGTACTGCACTATGAATTACTATAGTATTTTATGGGCTCATGAATCCGCTCTGATTCTCCATAATGCCTTTATGTTTCGATTTTTGATCCGGTGCCAGTTTTGTGTGTTAAGCGAGTGTATGCAGTGTGTTTTTGTGCTGTGTGTGTGGATCACGTTTGTTTTTCACAGGCTGATGGCGCAGATTCGCTCGGCCAACTCAAATAAACAGCGGCTCTTGGCAGCGGAGAAGCCCAGCGTTTGGCGAACGGGGGATTTTTATGCTCGTTTTGGCCTGACAGTCTAGACGTTTTATAACGTTTGGAGGAATTCGGCTGGCCTTGAGTTTGTGTCAGACTCCCTGGAGCTCGCAGTCCA
>NC_141026.1:2997500-3002500 GCF_052040795.2 Danio rerio
ATAATAGCAATTTAGTATTTTTTAATTTGATATTTTATATAAAATAGTCAAATAAAAGTGTTTTATTTATTTATTATTGTAAATATAATATTTTAAACAATTAATTCTTTTAATATGATATATTAATAGTATGGTTTTGTGCTATTTTTATACATTTTTGCATTTTTTTATTTGTTTATAAATATTGATATTTATAAATAAAAAAATGTTGTGCTTTTTTTAAAAAAAAGAAAAAGTATATAGTGGGTGTGTGTGTACTTGTTTTTATACACCAGTGGGGACTTAAACATGAATACACACAAACTCATGGGGACGTGTGTCAACTTTGGGTGTGTATGTGTGCATGTGTGTGTAGTGTAAGTGTAGGTGTTTGTATGCAAGTGTGTTTTACCACTACAGATCTGGTGTAAACTCAGTCACTGAGTCCCTCTAGTGTGGGATCTTCAGAGCGCAGGGATCACTGTGAGATTTACAGCCACACGGCAGCTCTGCTCAGTGGGAAGATCATATGAATTAGATGAAGTTGTATTATATATCATCATAAAACCTGGCAATGTCAACTGCAGCCATGGCCGGGAACGAGTTTTTTTGGAGGGTTTCTGCTAAAAGTCTATTCATCAGAGCAGATTGTGTGTGGATGGATGAAGCCATGTGTATTCTGGGATGTTGGAGCTGTGTCAGTAATCTTCCTCTGTTTGCTTTGTGTTTTAGTGTTGAGTATCCGTGGAGCTCAGGAGGAGGAGCCTCCCGACGCTCAGCTGATGCGATTGGACAACATGCTGCTGGCGGAGGGCGTGTCCGGGCCGGAGAAAGGGGGCGGGTCTGCGGCGGCAGCGGCTGCAGCTGCGGCTTCAGGAGGAGTCGGAGCCGATAACTCCGCCGAACACTCTGACTACAGAGCCAAACTCTCACAGATCCGCCAGATCTACCACACTGAGCTGGAGAAATACGAGCAGGTCAGCAAACATGTAATAATGATAATATATTTCTTTATTTATTTTATTTATTATTGATTTGAAATAATGGGACTAAGCCGAAAAGAAAATGGATGAATTGATTTGAAATATGCTTGTGGTGGGAGACAAACAAACTGGCGCAGTAGGTAGTGCGGTCGCCTCACAGCAAGAAGGTTACTGGTTTGAGCCTCGGCTCAGTTGGTGTTTCTGTGTGGAGTTTGCATGTTCTCCCTGCGTTCGCATGGGTTTCCTCCGGGTGCTCCGGTTTCCCCCACAGTCCAAAGACATGCGGTACAGGTGAATTGGGTAGGCTAAATTGTCCGTAGTGTATGAGTGTGTGTGTGAATGTGTGTGTGGATGTTTCCCAGAGATGGGTTGCGGCTGGAAGGGCATCCGCTGTGTAAAAACTTGCTGGATAAGTTGGCGGTTCATTCCGCTGTGGCGACCCCGGATTAATAAAGGGACTAAGCCGACAAGAAAATGAATGAATGAATGAATGAATGAATGAATTTTGTTTATTAACAACTGTTATACAGAGAAAAAGTTTTATTTGTTTTATTTCGGCTAGAATAAATTAAAATGTTAAAAAACATCTTAAGGTCAATACTATTACCTTTAAGCAATATTGTTTCTGATTGTCTACAAAACAAATGAGTTTAAAGACCCAGTGAAGTGCTTTAAAATGTGCATTTTTTTAATTCGATGTTTGTCAAAATCACAACTGAAACATGAAGAGAGGGCGGGACATAGAGTAGCCCCTCCCCTTTAAAAAAAGAGCCAACAGCATTTTGGTTTATCACAGCTCTGCCAGTGAGAGTGGTGGAGCTCAAGCGCATCAAATGAAAAGCAAATGAGAAACGTCTTGAAGGGGGCGGGGCATGGCAGAAACTAGAGAGCATTTCATTGGTCAAGATTCGATGAGAAACTGAAATATGAGGTGACATTAAAAAATGTTGATCTATTTATACCAAAGTGAAATTTTAAATCTATGAAATGAAAAAAAAAAGTATTTACAAAGAAATAATTTGATTAAATAAGTAATAACTCAATAAATCTATATTTTTCAATATTTATAAGAAATTAATGGGAACATTATGGGAAATATAATGGAAATATTAACATTTTTTGCCCTTTGGAATGAATATAATTTAATGTAATTCTTAGGTGTGTGTGTGTGTGGTTGTGTGGGTGTTTGATTCTCTGACCTGAATAAAAACCTAGAGACATTTTAGCTACTCCTCACTTTCTGACACCCATTTAAAGGGCCCTTAGAGAATTATATTGTGTCAATAAATGTCCTTTTAAAGATAGTGAAAACATAAGTGTGTATGTGTGTGCATGTGTACTTGTGTATATCTCAGCAGGCAGCATTGGCGCCCCAGACTCTGTCAGATCAGATCATGATGCTGAAGATGCTGTGTGTGTGTGTGTGTGTGTGTGTGTGTGTGTGTGTGTGTGTGTGTGTGTGTGTGTCAGTGTGGGGAAAGCAGCTCATTCCCCCTCAGATGTGATTTCAGACTCCCTCCTGTTTTAATCTGTGAGCTTCATCACAGTCAGTGCTCTTGTGTTGCTGCTGACAGACCAGCATTCCAGCGGTCATGGAGAACCGGGCATGGGGTGTGTGTGTGTGTGATATTGACAGAAAACTCTCTCTCTTCTCTCTCGCTGGTTTAAGCTTCAGATAAGTATTTGTGACATTAAAACCTCCAGTAGATGACAACATGTTCCTGTTCTATTGAGAGATTTGAGCAGCTGCTTCATTTAGAACAGAGGTGGTCAAGGTAGGGCCTGCGGGCCAAAATTGGTAACCTTTGTTTCTGCCCACCATCCCATCTGAGAAGAGAAAGGGGGAATGTAGGTTGGGGCAAATGTTTTTGACAGATCGTCATTTAAAATTTAACATAACATTTTGTTTCTTTGTTTAATTGAGAAGCTACTAAAATTGGAATCTCATCTCATTTTCGTCCGATGGATTGATTGATTGATTGATTGATTGATTGATTGATTCAATCGATTTGTTCATGCATTTGATAGATATATAGATTAATTGATTAATTCATTTATTGTATTTATTTATTCAATAAGTCGGTTGATTTATTCATTCATTCATTCATTCATTCATTTGATGGATTGATTGATTCATTCATTTGATTCATTTATTCATTTGTGCATACAATGGATTGCTTCATTCGTTCATTCGATTAATTTATTTAATCATGCATTCGATGGATTGATTATTGATTGATTAATTTAGCTTTGCTTTTAAACTGTATAACTTTGGTCAAATGTTTTGGGAATCCTTCCACTTTTGGCCCATTCCTCCTGACAGAATTGGTGTAACTGAGTCAGATTTGTAGGCTGTCTTGCTCGCACAAGCTTTTTTAACTCTGCCCACACATTTTCTATAGGATTGGGATCAGGGCTTTGTGATGGCCACTCCAAAACATTCACTCTGTTGTCCTTAAAGCACATTTGAACTCATTTGGCAGTATGCTTAGGGTCATGGTCTATTTGGAAGACCCATTTGTGGCCAAATTTAATGTCCTGGCTGATGTCTTGAGATGTTGCTTCAGTATTTCTACATAATGTTCTTTCTTCATGATGCATCTATGCTGTGAAGTGGACCAGTCCCTCCTGCAGCAAAACAGCCCCACAACATGATTCTGCCGCCCCCATACTTCACAGTAGGGATGGTGTTCCTAGGCATGTAAGCTTTCCCCTTTGTCCTCCAAATGTAACACTGATCATTATGGCCAAACAGTAAATCTTAGTTCCATCAGAGCACAGGACATGTCTCCAAAAATGAGTCTTTTTCCAGTGTAATTTAGCAAATGGTAATCTGGCTTTGTTGTTGATTCTGGCTTGTTGATTTTCCCATGTTGTCACAGAAGGAAGCAGTGTGTTTGAGCTTTTCCTTCAATACTATTCTACAGTTGTGCCTCCAATTAACTCAAATGTTGTCAATTAGCCAATCAGAAACTTCCAAAACCCTGACATCATCATCAGAGCGTTATCAGAGGCAGAATAATCTTATTGTATGGGAACTTGACTTTCAAGAAAAAAATTCTCAGAAAATATCTCTCATTATTCTGCTATTAAGCAGAACAGAAACACATTTGATCATCCTTACTTACCTAAAACAGACTTTTTTTTCAAAAGGTTATGTGCCTTCTTATACAGTGTATGTAAACTTCTGTTTTCAACTGTATGTAAATGTCACATATACTCTTGAAGTATATTAAATGTATTAAATGAGTGTTTGAGTGCGAGCATCAGTCGCTGATGTGCTGCTCAGATCTATTCAGATGATGAATGGTCAGGACAGAGGAGAGGTGATGTACTGAAATGCATTCTGGGACAGGGCCAGGTGTCCTCTGTTTGTTTGTTCACAGAAGGACATTCATAGCTGTCATAGAGAACCACACACACACATATACACACACAGACGGACCACCAACACAAGAGCAAACGTGTCCTTCATCACGGCTCTGACTGTTGTTGTGCTCTTCTTCCCATGAGTCCCGCTGTTTGAGTAATGAGCAGATCACGCCGATGAGGCCATCGCAGAATTAAAGCGCAGTGTTGAACGTGTAAGCACTCATTTTTAGGACTGATTAATGAACTCCTGAAGGATCTGCTTTATGAGGGGAAAGGATGAGCTTGATGAGCATCACTACATTAGACTTCATTCACATCCTCGTACATCTCTCATGTTTATGTAATATTGAATACTTTCAATGATATAATTATATTTATTAGAGCTGGGATTGGACATGATGATATGTTGTATTATTGACGCAGTTGGTAGCACAATCGCCTCACAGCAAGAAGGTCACTTGTTCGAGTCTTGACTGTGTCAGTTTGAATTTCTGTGTGGAGTTTGCATGTTCTCCTCGTGTAGGCATGGGTTTTCTCCGGGTGCTCCGGTTACCCCCACAAGTCCAAAGACATGTGGTATAGGTGAATTGGGTAAGTGTGTGTAAATGAGTGCGTATGGATGTTTCCCAGTGATTGGGTTGCTGCTGGAAGGGTATCCGCTGCGTA